>NW_009649189.1:879473-883608 GCF_000708025.1 Charadrius vociferus | reverse complement strand
ATCTCAAGGTCACCTCACGGCTGAGCTGGTCCCTCCCAGCCCCCAGGTCACCTCGAAGCAGGACCGGCCAGTGTCCCCCAGCCTCTCTGGGAAATGACTCACTGCAAGGGGACTTTTTGGGGAAAGGACATCCCCAGGGCGCTGCCTCTGTGGGTCCACGGCCTTGTGGCCATTAGCGAATGCATCACTCGCCTTGCAGGTTTTTTAATCCCCATCTCCTGGAGTCATGTGCCTGGGGGAGACTCAGATTTCACTCTGCTGACAGGGAAACGCTAAGCCCTTCTGGATGCATAGGAAAGCTGGAGGCATAAACCTTATGGCTTAAAAAGCAGAACACAAAAACCATACCCAGTATGTGCACTTTTTTTTTTTTTTTTTTTTTAATAATTCTTAATTTGAAGCTCTGCTCTTGCTCTTTGGGCTCTGACTCATGCTGGGGATTATCAGGGCTCTGGGAGCCATCGCCTGGCATTTGCAGGGTGCATTGGGAGGGGAGGGAGACAGCCCAACCCTGCCTGCTATATGTTTCCCCTCAACACCACAAGGATCTGGCTGCAAGATAATAGAGCTCCACCGCCTTTTCCTTAGGGCCCCTCTGTGCTACAGACACAAACTGGAGCACAGGCAGTGTCTAAAGTTCATGTTCTGGCTGAGCGTTACCAGTTACATCTCTGTGCTCAGTTGCCCACAACTTGCTTCAGTTTTCCCCTTCTGGGTTGATATTTTCCAGCCTCAGTCTCTGCACAAAAGCGATTTGAAAGGAAAGTCTCTTTGAACACGCTTTGGCCATTTCAGAATACGCAGGCAGTGAAAAGCAATATCTCCATAATAAACATACCCGTCTTTTTCTTTTTTTTTTTTTTTTCTTTCGAGAATACAAAACAATCTTCCAATTTTTAAGCGTCTCTACTGCCGAAACTGCTGGGGGTCAGAGCTGACATCTGGCAGGGAATCAGTCCTGACCGAGAACGACCGTGGCGCGTTCCAGTAAACACTGTGTTTCAGTTGCTGAAAGCTATATCCACCCAGGCACAGCACGTTTTGCAGCGATGGTACCTTTTAATCAACACTTGGAAAGCTCACAAGCAGTCCGGAGAAGGACGAAAACAGCTACTCGAAAGATCTGCCCAAAGGTCCCCAGCAGCGGGGATGGGGGCAGGCAGAGGAGAGGTTTCACGCCCGAGCTGGGAGCGGGGCTCCACCACAGCCTGGAGTCACCTATCGGCAGCAGATGTTCAGCTGTCCTTGAGAAGGACAATGTGGATGAGATGTATAGAGCCAGGACCACTAAATCCCTCCTTGGCCAGCGTCGGATTATAACGGTTCAACGATACATCATTGAAGGCTTCCCAGAACTACATAAATACCAAAGAGAATTTGACATAAATCATGGCAGGATTTAGGTTGGGAGGGATGTCTGGAGGTCTCCAGCCCAGCCCCTGAGCAAGTTAGCACTCCAAAGCTGGGTAGGGCTGCTCAGGGCCTTGTCCAGGCATGTTTTGAACATGTCCAAGGATGGAGATTCCACCACCGCTGTCCCAGGGCTGCACAACTCACAACACAACCCAAGCCTTACAGGTGCTGCACATCCACGTGGCTTCTCAGCACAAGGAGAGCTGGGGAAGGGAAAAGAAGAGGATGAGAAAGAGAGGCAAAGCCTGCAGAGAAGGCACCATCACAAACAGTGATGGTTTGTGATGGTTGCTCACGCGTGGCAGAAAACAGGAACCTGGGTTAGGTGTCTAGCCTAGGGGCTGGGGGTGGTGTCTCCCCTTGTTTCCCCGAGGGTACTCTGCTGAGAAACATTCCCGAGAGACCTTGGGGTCCCTCTGTGGCCATGGGTGAATGATGCTGTCGCTGTTGCTCACACCAAGGAAGAGCATCCCACCACCGCATGTGGCTGCTGATCCAGCACCGGTCCCATCAAGCAGCATCCTTGTGTTGGCAAAACCTCGTCCCATAACAACGGTGGGAAGTGACTGCCAGGGAATGAAGAGCTAATGGAAAGTTAAGATTGGGCGGGGTACGGCTGGGGTCACACGAGCCTCGTTAGTTACTCAATCAAACCCAACAGACACACGTACGACGGACCCTGCCAGTGACCGGCAGCTGGCAGGGAGAGGCTGCCTAAGCCCCCGCGCTCCCCTGACAGCCCCCGCAGCGCTGGCAACACCTCCCGTGCTTTGAGAAACACCCCTGCATTGAGTGAACACGGGGATGGCTGAGAAGGTCCTGCCCACGATGCCGAAACGGGTCTCTGCGGTGGCTTCCAGCCTCCTGCCGGGGACGGGATGGCTCCACGGGCAGCGCTGGGTGGGTGCCAGGGGGATGTCCCATGGGGCTGTGGACGGGTGGCATGCGGGGTGATGTGATGGGATGCACAGGGGAGTGAGAGATGGAGACCCCATCCTCGGACCGCACTCGGAGTAGCCAGCGGTCCTCAAAAGGGGTGTCAGTGTTTTAACAGCCACCCATCCAGCCCAGTCTCCAGACCACAGCCGTCACCCTTGGATGGCTGATACCAGCAGGGGGGTGATGTTCCCGTGCTCTGGAGCTCCTGCTGTGCCCCAGCCCAAGCACGCACTCCGCCTCCCGCTGCTGCCCTCCTGCCTGTCTGCCCCCAGGGCGCCTGCCGATGGGCAGGGGTTAGCCAGGTTTCTGGCCAAAGAACACCGGAGGTACAGCCCAAGCCACAGCCGTAGCCACGTGCTGGGGGTCACCTCACTGCTGCCCACCGCTCGGACATGGCTGCAACTGTCAGAGCTGGGTCAGGAGAGAGCCACGGGTACAACTGCGGGCTGGTGAAAATAGCTCTGAATGAGGGACTTGACAAGCCTGAAGGTTTCGCTTGCCAAAAATAAGACTGAGCGGAGACTTGACTTGATTCCCAGGTACTACAGAGCCCCGTCCGTGCCTCCAAACCTGCCTCCCCTTCCTGCCTCGTCCCCCGGGAGGCGTTTCTCCGGGACGCTGTAGCAGGCAGACTTACAGTCTACATTTCAGAGAACCTCTTTAGTTCAGAGCTTTCCTTTTGTAGCGCCTACAGGGGGGATAACCTGTTAGTAACCAATTAACAGCTGGTGAACCAAGGGAGGAACACATAAGGATGCTCACCCATGGGAAGAGGCAGCTTCCCTGTCCCTTGGTGGCTTTCTGGAAGACCCACCATGGCCAAACGCGAGGCACTGGCTCAGTAGAGGGACGAGTAGGTGAAACGAATGCTTTGGCCCTCACGATGCCAGGCAGGCTGGCTGGACCAAACCCATGTATCGAGCCTCAGCTTCCCTAAGACCATGACAAGGCCATGCTATTTCAACCCCGGCATCAGCGCACAGCAGCAGTGAGGACCTGCGGTGGCTCCTCTGCATCCCCAACCTCTCCCTGCCCCTCAATCCGTGCAGCTGCATCTCTCCTGGCACAAGCGCTGGTCACCGTGGCTGGTCCCTTGCAGAAATGCAGCTGGAGGACATAAATGTGATGTGTCCTGGTCGTGGCTGTCCACTTTGGGGTCCTCCAGCTCGCCAGGATGTCTGCTTCCAAACACAGAGCATCGGGCCCCTTCTCCATCCTCACCTGCTCCACACATCTCTCCCAGACGATGCAGGACAGGGCTCCCCGTGGGCACTGCCCTCGGCATTTCAGGATATCCCCAGCCGCAAACACGTCTTAGGTCCAGATCAGGAAATTTTCTACCCCAGGAGGGTTGGTGCAACCCTCTCTTGGTCTCCAGAGAGGTGGGGGATCCCCATCCTTGGAGGATTTGCAGCCGAGACCAGCATGACAATGCTGCTGGGAGCCAGCACCGGGGCCGGACACCTCGGAGGGCCTCTTCCACCGGTGTTTCTGTGATCTGCCCCTCACACATACCTTTCTTTTGAGCGCATCCCGTGCAGGCACCGTAAAGCCCCGTCACACCCCGTTAGCGAGCGCCGTTTCCTATGACAACGTTGTCAACAGCGCGTGGAGCAGGATTTGGGTCGGGGGGGTGGACGGGGTGGGGGGCAGGTGCAGGGTTTCTCTGTAGCTATGGCAAAGGGGTGTTTACTTCTGTGTTTTGCGTGTCGGTGTTACCCCCGGGACAGCTCTGCCTGTGCGACCGCAGGGGAAGGCTGTTTGGCATCGCCCCCAGCGACTA
>NW_009649189.1:875985-877607 GCF_000708025.1 Charadrius vociferus | reverse complement strand
GGGGGAAGGCTGTTTGGCATCCCCCCCAGCGACTACGTCAGCATTTAGGGGACCCGCGGGTGACCTACACCTGCCAGCCAGCGGGACGGGACCCGCACTGGGGACCGGCCGCATGAAGCATCCTCCCCGCAGCTGCCATGGCTCCCAGCAAAGCCCCCGGCCCCTCTCCTGCCTCTACACTGGTGTGGGCAGGTACTGGACGCGGTCCAGCAGTGGGTTTTCTCACCCAGATATTGCGCTACGCAGCAAAACCCCTCTTTTCCTGTGGGAAACATTTTCTGCTTCCCCCCCCGCCCTTTTCTCATCAGACCATACCCGTATCCATGCCTTCCCGGCGAGGGCCAAATGGCGCAGCTTTTCCCCGCCGCTTTGCAAAACTTCGGGGAATGCTCCCAGCCCTTCCCCGCGGGCAGCTCGTGAAGCGCTCGGCTCTGCCCCTGGACAAATCGCAAAGAGCTTTGGATCCCGTTCCCCGGCACAAGTGCCAGGGGCGGGGAGATCTTGCCTCGCATCTATTCTTTCTAGGTACAAAACACGCTTTCAAAAGTCAGAGCGGTTTCACTGGCAAGAGATGGAAGCTGCTGGCGACGGCCAGCTGCCCCAGTTATGATTCCCAGCAAGGCTACTTTCCCAGCCCTGCTCTCTGCGTGTTTTGCAGACGCACGCAGCGAGGATGCGTTGCCCAGACCCCCGGCCAGCCCCAACCAGGGATCTGCGTCCCCGCGGGCCACATGGCAGCCCCGAGGCCGCTGGAACCGCTGCAAAGCTGCTCATCCCCGCATCCATCCGCTCTCGCGTCAGCTCCTCTCGAGCAGAGAGCTCGTGTTTAACGACCGTGTGTGGTTTTGCTCAAGCATTATGTCATTCAGCAACGCCAGCCCGGCTGCTCTGCCCCTGCCGATGCTCACCCCATCTCCGCATCACGGGGTGCTCCTCAGCCTTTTGCAAGGATGCAGGGGAACAGAAAATCAGTGTCCGAGGGGCCAATGGCACCTGCACAGTCCCCCCCACGTCGCCTTGACGCCTCCCAGCGCCGGGTGTGAAGAGCATAACACTCCGTAATTTCCACCTCCCGGATTTCCTGCGGCCGTAGCCATCAGCACTTTCCCTGAAATAAAGTGGGAGCTGAGATAAGCCAGACAGCCAGGCTCCGGGGGGACTGTCCTTGAGCATGGATTTAGCTCACACTTCTTTAAGTGGGCGTCCAGGTTTGGGACTTCGCACCTCTCGCAGGCGGAGAGGAACCGGGTGGATTTGCTGACAATTTGCTGCCAATTTCCGCAGCCGTGGAAGGAGTGCGGGGAATGCCGGGACATACACACACACACATGACTGCTCTCGGGGAGCCCCGCGGGAAGGGGGTGCAGACAGGACATTTCCTTGCACGTGCTCTCACGGGTTGGGGCTCGCGGGGAGTCGGGTACCGGGATGAGCAGCGTCTCGGCTCCTCGCAAAGAGGGGAAGCCGTCATGTCGGACCTGCAGTGATGGCACACGGCGCTCCAGCACGGCCAGCACGGCCAGCATACCCTCCTGCTCTGCGGGAGAGGGGTATTTTGCACTCCTCGCTCTTCATCCCCCCCTCCATTTAACTCGCCGCCTGCCCCCGCTGCTCCCCGACCC
>NW_009649189.1:874830-875048 GCF_000708025.1 Charadrius vociferus | reverse complement strand
AGAGAGCGGCGAGGGAGAGGAATTAAAAAAAAAATAAATAAAAAAGGGGAAAAGGGAAGAAAAAAAAACACACAAAAAAGCCAAGCAGCCAACCCAATCGGCTGGAGAGGCTCCTGTGTGTTTGCCCTTTCCTCATGACGTAGTGTCCTGTGCTTCTCTCCCCCCTTCTCCCTCTCCTTTTCCCCTCCCTCCATCCAACCCCCCCTCCCTTCTCCCCC
>NW_009649189.1:871968-874110 GCF_000708025.1 Charadrius vociferus | reverse complement strand
GATGGCAATTGCCAGGGACTGGTGGAGCTGGCACCCATCACCCCAGGGTGCGATGGCAGTGTGAGCTGGAGGGGCAGTGGTGGGGGTGTGTGTGTGTGCATCTCCGTAGTCGATGTGCCTGAGCTACTGCGCAGTGTGTGGCCACGACACAGACCGCCGGGCTGCGGAGCAGCTCAACCTGCCCAAATCACAGCCTCTGGGTGCTTGGAGTGACCCTCGCCTGTCCTCCTTGCACTTATGTCACCAGTGCCGGGTCCAGCCCCCAGCGCGTGGGACGGGTGATAGCTTGCTGGCTAGTCCCTGGCTGGGCGGCAGCATGAGCTGCGTGACACCCCCAGCACACGCACACACACACGTGCAGCACACCCGCTGCCGGGGCGGGGAGGCGAAAGGCAGCGCAGTGGTGTGGTCCCACGATGGCGCGCAATGAAGCCGGAGGCGGCCAGCGCAGCAGGTGCCTGTGGGACGGCGCGCGCCTGGTGGTCGGGCCGCGAGCAATGGACAAACCGGGCTAAGGTCTGCGAGGTAGGGACAGTGGAGACAGGGATGGGATGGCCACCTCCGGAGAGCCAGGGGGTGGTGGCCCCACGTTGTGCCATGGAGAGTGTGTAATGGGCAGAGCTGGCATCAGCAATGGGGCCGGTGCCAGAGCTGTTGCATGGGGCTTCTCAGCCCCCGGGGGAGTGAGGACCAGGGGTGAGGAGAGCACAGAATCCCACGGGCAGGGGAGGGCAGTGCCAGGGCTGCGTGTGGCAGCATGTAGCTGCAGGCTGGGCCACTCCTAGCCCAGGACAGAGTCCTCGGGGGTGTCCTCCGCAGCATCCTCTGCCAGTTCACTGCAGCTCCCTGATCTGCCCCAGCGTGGTGGGCTCCATCAGCATGACCCCTGAGTGGTGCCAAGCCGGGCAGCCGTCTGAAAAGCTGAGCCGCTGGCAGTGCCTGATCCCGGGTAGCTGCAGCTCGGGGTTAAGGTACCATCCCCGATGGGATGCAGCTCAGTCCTGGGCACTCTCCGCCCCTGGCAGCGATGCTCTGCGCTGGCTTACTGAACCCCGGTGGCGTTGCCCCCCAGCTCTCAAGCAGCGGCCGGCTTGGACACTCTCAGGAGGATTTTGGCCCCGGGGTGAGATGCTGCGACAGTTTCTGAGCTGTTTGGGGGGGTGCTGACCCCGCTCCAGCCCCTGGCTCGATCTCCAAGGGTGTTTGCTGGTTTGGGAAGCAGCTCATAGAGGAGGTGGCCCTGGGGATGGTCCCAGTGCTGATGGGAACACCAGGGAATGTGTCCCCATGGAGAAGTGACCAGTATCTCTGTAGCCTGGTGTGTTACGTGGCAGGGTCGGGGGGATGCCAGGGTGCCATGGGGGCACCCAGCTGGAGAGGGCTCAGGGCAACATCCTCCAGCACCCACTGCCAGTGCAGCTCCAAACCAGCCTGGCAGGAAAGGGACACTTGAGAGATCACAGGCTCGAGGGAGAAAAAGAGGGGACCCCCCCCGCCGCGCACACAGACTGTCCCCATCAGAGCAGTGCCCCTGCTGAGGGGTCAGGGTCAGCCCCTGCTGCTCTGCACCCCCGGGGGGAGCAGAGTTGTACCGGGCACCGCGAGGATGTGCACGGCCAGATCCAGGCTGCTGCATGGGGAAGCTGCCCTATGTTTCCCTAAAAGGTGCCAAGTGTGGCACATCCCAGTGTTCGGAGAGGGGCATCCATCTCTCCGTGCTGCCGTCCATCCCCCCTCTGCTTCCCGTGCCGGAGCACAGGGGGTGCCCTGGGAACGACACCCCCAGAGAGGGGACAAAAGGGACCTCGAGGGGTCCTGCAGGCTCTGGGACCACGGGGGGCAGCTCGGGTGGGTGCAGGGAGGCTGGCACCGGGTGTGCTGACATCCCAGCCCGGGGAACCGCGGAGACCTGCCCAAGGACACCCAGAGCCCCCAGGGTGCCCCAGGGCCAAGTGTAGGGCTGGGATGGCATCTCCCCTTCCCAGCTGGGTACCTCCTCGAGGCACTGACGTGCTGGGGTTTCTCTCTCTGCAAACAACTTGCAGGGTGCAACTTGTCCGCCAGCGCTCAGAGATGAAAGCTGAAGCGTTGGGGGCTGGAGAGGAGCCAGGCTCTCGCCAGCAGCCCCCCCCCCGCCACTTC
>NW_009649189.1:870166-871958 GCF_000708025.1 Charadrius vociferus | reverse complement strand
GCTACCAGCGCGCTCGGGCTGGGATGCAGTGCGGCTTCAAAGTTGCTTGGAGACTGCATGTTTCCAAAACCGATTCTCTCAAGAAAAAGAAAACAGCGGCATGAGGGAAGAGGGGAAATATCTGTGGTGGTTACGCACTAAGCTTCCTCCAGCAGCGGTCGCCCCCGGGCGCAGGGAGGGCGGCGAGGTCTGCTGGCGGGTCTGAGGTTTGGCTGCCCCGCGAGGGTGTGAGTTGGTGTCCTGCGGTGGTCTTGACCTGGTCTCGGTCTTGAAAGCTGTCAAATAGAGAAAACATCTGTATTTCTGGCTTGTAAAGAAAGCTGCAAGCAGCAATGCGGGTTAGAAATGGCGCAGATGATACAAACAGTGGTCGATCGGAAACAGCGCAGGTGATAAAATAGTGCAGATATTGCAAATAGTGATTGGTGGTACGGAGCTGTGGAAGAAAAAGTACAGTGTCTATAAATGAGGCTCCACATCTGGTCACCTCCAGGGGTGAAACCCTACCAGAGGATGCAAGCCCTCCTGCCCCTGGCTTGAGAAGACATCCCTGCGGTGGGTGCTGGGGGCCAGCCCTGTGCTCTGCAGGCTGACAGCCAGCTCCAGCCCAGGAGACAAACTGGGATTTAGGAGAACTCCCCCTTCCTGGAGTCCTGGCAGGCTCGGAGCAGGGGCAGAGGCAGTGCAGAACTCCTGTGGTCCTGGGAGGCTGGTGACTCAGTTTCCCCTTCCCCGATGTGCCAAGGGAATGCAGGATGGAGAGGCCAAAGGGGGGGCACGCCATACTGGGGAGCGGAATCCAAGCTGGGCTATGGGCTCCTGCCCCCCGAGGCTGGGGAAGGGGTGGGCTGGAGTAGGACAGAGAGTGGCCAGAGGGTGATTGCCGTAGCCCGGCAGAGCCTCGGGGAGCCCATGGCATAGACGGTGCTGAGCGCGTGGGCTGCTGCCAACACCTGAGCCGCAGTGGTGCTGTGATGGGTGGGACTGGTGATGCTGGGGTGAATTTGACTGCTCGAGGCTGGTTCTCAGCCAGAGCGCCGAGCGGGTCGGAGAGCCCCATGCCCCCCAGCAGCACCCACACCGGGCACTGCCTCCCCGCCGGGATGCGCCCAGCTCTGCCAGTGCCAAGGCAGCTTGTGAAAGGATTTAGAAGTGCAGAGCTGGCCACGTTTGGCATCAGAGCAGACCAGGGAGGGCAACAAGGTGGGAGCAGCCTCCTATGATGCTCCTGAGTGCATCCTTGGCTCCCCAAAGCCGTGCAGCATCCCGGCCATCCCACTGCCATCCCGGCTTCGCTTGGGGCTTGTGGATCCCCTCTGCCTCCTGATCTGGGCATGGAGACAGTTGATGAGCTGGCGCATCCCCTGGAAGCCTCCGAAAGGTGCAGACCTGCCCTGAGGCACTGCAATGGGCACAGAGCGTTGGCCCTGCCGTGGTGTGTGGGGGATGCCTGGGGGTCCACAGCACCCAGGAAGGTGACAATGATGAAAGGCTGAGTATGGCAGACACGGCTGCGGGCAGGTGTCACCTGGACCTCTCTGGGGTCCCCACACTGTGAGCCATCCTGCCTTGTCCCAGCTTCCCTGGGGGACTCTGCCAGGCAGCGCTGGCACAGGGGGACAGAGGGGTACGGGAGCTCAGCCCGAGTCCCCGAGGTGCCCGCCATCACCCCAGCACCAGGGACCTGGCTTGGCCGCGGGGGGCTGAGGCTGAGGGGGGACACTACGGGGGCTGAGCACAGCGGGGACCCTCCTGCTTGGTGGGGAACGGTGTCTGGCCCCGGGCGTGGGGG
>NW_009649189.1:868329-869960 GCF_000708025.1 Charadrius vociferus | reverse complement strand
CTGTGCCGTGCCAGAGGGGTGAGCCGTCTGGCCGAAGCGATGACCGAGCACGTGTCCCCTCCATTCCAAGGGACATCAGCTGCTCCAGGGCTGGATTTGCAGTTCCGGCTGGGCCCTGGGAGGTGGTTTTGGGGGGCACAGGGCTGAGCCCCACTCTTTGGCATCACCGGGGCACGTGGGGGCTGCGTAACAGGTCATGGCACGTGTCCTCTGCCTGTGTGTGCCCCTCGATGGGGTTGTGGGGGGATGTGTCCCGACGCCTCCTGTGCACAGCCTGACACCCCTCTTGCACACATGTGTGTCCTGACACACGTGTGGGTGCATCCTGGTGCCCGGTCCGTTCCAGGTGCCCTGGGTGGTTGGGGACACACGTGAGCAGGGTCCAAGGGACACCCTTGTCCCTGCCACGTTGCAACAGGCTGCTGTTGGGCTGAAGCCGGGGGGACTATGGGGCACAGCGAGGGGGGGACCCCCAGGCTTTGCACCACATCTGAGGTGGAGAAGAGATGTGCAGCACAATGTGCCCCCCCCGCCGCGGCGTGCCAGCTCTGCCACCTGCCTGGCTGCCTACCCTGCCCAGCCCTGGGCACTGCACAGCTGGTGGCGGTGCCACCAGGGCTGTCCCACTGCCTGCACACAGCTGCTGGGGGTGCCGGGTCCCCCTCCCACCCTGGCCGGGGTGCCGGGAAGGCCACTGCAGCTTCAGAGCAGGACAGCAGGTCCCCAGGTCCCAGCCATGCACCGCGGTGCCCATCCACCCTGCACTCCATCCCCTCAGGGCAGAGCAGGCAGGAGAGCTGAGTGCCACTTGCCACAGGGGTGCTGGCCACTGCAGCCCTGCACTTGCCTCTGGCAACCCCCAAATCCTCCTGCCAGCCTCACTGCAAGCCCTGCCAGCCGTCCTGCTAATCCCACTGCAAACCCCATGGCTTCCCCACCGCCCTCCCCTCCCCCTCCCTTCTTCCCAGTGCCAAAACCATGCTCCAGCCAAAAGCAGAGCATCCCTCTGCATTGCAACCTCCTTGTGCCACCAACCCCTCCTGCAAGCTTCCACCCCATCCATGGCCCCAGTGTAGCAGGGGGAGACCACCCAGGGAATGGCTGTCTGGTGGTCTGCAGGTGACAGACCTTTGCCAGGGTCCAAAGCAGCCAAAAAACCTTGCCGCGGTGTGTGAGTGCGACCTCTGAGCGTGGGCTCCAGACACCCTGCAAAGCAGTGGGACCCGTGCACTTAGCTCACCTTCGCAGAGATGGACAGAGGGATGCAGGTGGTTTCGGAGGGTCTCAGCACTGTCCCCCAGTCCAACATCCCAGTCCTGCTGGCCTGAGGTGGCTCTTCCCACTGGCAGCCCAGCATGAGGTGGCCATGGCCAAGCACGCTCAGTCTCAGTTAGGACCAGTGTGGGCTGCAGGGATGAACTGGGACAGCCTCACCCCACCCCCCCCGTGCATCACCGTGCCTGGACCCATGTCCTCAGAGCTACCTGAAGCTGGAGATGATGGAGGTGGCACCGGCTGTGCTACAGGACAGGTTTTGGGAAGCAGAGCTGGGCCCCAGCCAGCCCTGCTCTGTGCCAGCCCCATGTCCCTCCTTCCCATGCAGGACCAAGTCCTGCTGACACCCCCCCCCC
>NW_009649189.1:864290-868314 GCF_000708025.1 Charadrius vociferus | reverse complement strand
CCCCCCCCCCCCCCCAAAGATCCCCGCTCCGTCACCGCTGTGCCAGTGGGGAAAGCGAGGTGCACAAGGAAAGGCAGCGACCTGCCCTTGAGCCCTCACCCCCGGGCTCTGCATCTCACCGACTCCGTAGGGAGCAGCTCCCCGTTCCAGGAGGTGTCCCCTGCCCCTGACCCGCCGGACACACATGGATCCCCAGGGGTTTTTAACGAGGGTCTCTTCTTTTGCAGGGGTCCCTGGTGCTATCCCGGGAGCGGGAGTCCCAGGAGGAGGCTTTTTCCCTGGTAAGGGGGTCCATGCAGCATTGAAGGGGGCATCACCCTGCTTGCAGGGATGGGGCAGGTGCCTGGGGGGGGTCCCCAGGTACCTCTGAGCCAGCACGGAGGGCTGGGGACCTGCCAGCCCCCATCAGGGGACGTGGGGACACCCTGTCTGGCCGCTCAGTCCTGGGTGGCATGGGGCCAGGAGTGGGTGGCAGTGCCAGGGTTACCCTGGGGGTCACTAGCCGCGGGGCTGCCACCTACACCCTGGCCACAGGAGGTGCTCAGAGGTCACAGCCTGTCCCCAGAGTTTCAGCCAAAAGCTTGGGGACAGCACAGAGGGTATGCCCCATCCCCTTGCACCCTTGTGACCCTCTCTGCCTCCCCGTGGACCCCCAGGAGCCTGGGGCGGGTGGGTGGTGGGTGCTCACAGGGATGGGCGCTCACAGGGATGGGTGCTAAGACTGGCGTTGCTTGCAGGTGCTGGAGTCGGCGGTTTGGGAGCAGGTGAGTGCTGAGACCCCTTTGCCCAGGGTGTGCCAGGACGGGGAGGAGGGCAGCACCCCTGGCAGAGGTGCCTTGTGGCAAGTTGGGGGTCTGCCATGAGGCTGGCCCTGTCCCGCACGGCGTCCCCCCTCCTTGGGGGGATGCTCAGAGGAAGAACAGCTCTGACCCCTCTCCACTCGCTCTCCCTTAGGACTCGGGGCTGCAGGAAAACCTCTCAAACCAGGTAAGAAGTCTTTCCGTGGCTCACTTGCCATCTCTGGCTGTGCCAGTGGCCAGGATATTACCCAACCTCCGTTGCCCTCGTGTTTCTCCCACGTGGCCAAGGGGAACCCCCACCACCCACCCTGGGCACCCTCATGGCCAAGGCACGCAGCAGCCGGCGCTTTCCGCCCTGCCCTGCCGCACTAACCCCCGCCAAGACCCCACGGCCGCAAAGGACCCTTCCTCCCTCGTCCCCCGCTTTGGCGCACCCCTCCAGCCCCCCCTGGACCACCCTTTCGGGGTGCTTGCTGCCCGCAAACCTGCGCCAAAGCTCCTCAGGGAGACGCAAAACCTCATAACGCTCGCTCAGCCCCGCCAGGAGCCGGTGCCGGCGGGAAGCTGGCAGCACCTCCACCTGCCCGTGTTCGCGGCCGAGCAGCTTTTGCTGGAGCGCCTGCAGCCCACGCTGGGGTTTGTCTGGCCTGGAAATGAGGGGGTGAGAGGGGACATCGCTGGGAGAGAGATGAGATGGTGGCAGGAGGATGCACAGCCCGAGGGCACCGAACCCCAGGAGGCACCGGGTATGGTTGGGAGGTGCTGGGGGAGAAGGGACTGAAAGTGCAGGGGGTAAATCCGGTGTCAACAGAGATGCCCGGTGCCCACGGCGATCCAGGGAGAGATGCTGTTTTAGGCAGAGACCCGGGTCTCCCCTCCCTGCCCGCCCCAGGGGTACCCGCCGTGCCCCGGGGCAGGGGTACACTGCAACCCCCGCCAGCCGGAGGCGGGGGCCGGCAACCTCCGTTTACTCAGATTTCAGCTCGTGGAAAGAAAAACAAGGCCCTTTATTTCGGCATAATTAAAACCAAACGCGGCGCGGCCGCGCAGCCCCAGCCGGAGCAGTGTCCGCGCCCTGAGCCAAAGGCAGTGGAATTTGCGCCTGGAGGGAGCGAGGGCTGATTAGCCCCAGATGTTGGAAGGCAGCGTTGGCCGGAGCCGGAGGGACTCATTCCTCAGCCATAAACATTTCGGCTCCGTCCCCTCGTGGCCTGGCGGGGTGGGGGGCGGGCAGAAAGGGACGAGATGGGGGACCCGGATGCTGGCAGGCACGTTTGTCACCCTGCTGCTGCTCCCGTCCCACGGGGACGGTGCGAGCGGGATGCTCCTGTTCCTCTGGCCCCGGCCGTGCCCCCCCTACCTCACCCCACTTCTCTTTCCAGGGGTCGGAGGCCTCGGGGGACTCGGCCCACTTGGTCTGCAGCCAGGTGAGCACAGACCACCGGCCGGCCCCGCTCCGGACTGTCCCCAGGGTGATGTCCCCAGAGAATGAATCACAGAATGAATCACAGAATGGTCAGGGTCGGAAGGGACCTCTGGAGATTATCTAGTCCATCATCTAGATCATCTAGAGACCCATCGTGGGGACAGCACGTGGCTTTGTCCCCATGGGGTGCTCTCTGTGTCCTGCCTGGTGGGTCCCACCTGGGCTGGGCGCCCTTCCCAGACCTGAGAGACTGGCGGCCACCCACAGGCAGCCCTGTGGTCCCCCAACATCATGGCATCAACCATGGCTGGGTGACCTCGAGCAGTGACGGGTTAGGAGGGACTTGGAGTCCCCATGGGGTTCTGGATGGTGCCAGCCCATAGCCTGCCCGGGGTCACAAGGGACCCCGGTGTGTGCAGCAGCAGGTGACACCGCAGGGTGCCCCTGGTGGTGTTGGCACAGCCGGTGACGGGTGGGATGTGGATGGGAGCTGGTATTTGAGAGAGGGTGGGGGGATGCAGGGACAGGGCAGCGCCTGCTAACCACCGCCTTGCCCAGCCTAACGCCAGCCCCCGGCACTGCCGCGCAGCCCCCCCATGGCTCACTACCCCCTGCGCCCACTGTGGCCGGCATGGAGGCCAGGACACCTTCTTGCCGGCTGCTTTTTGGGGATGCTCACGCCGGTTATTCTCCTCCCCGCAGGTGCTGCGGGTCTCTTCCCTGGAGGTGTCTTCCCCGGAGGCGTCTTCCCCGGTGGTGCTGCCTCCGCCGCTGCGCTCAAGGCTGCTGCCAAAGCTGGTGAGTGCTGGGGGTGGCTCGTGCCATGCTGGGCTGGGCAACCATGCCGGGCAAGGCAAGGTTGGGGCTCGGGCAGCCCCCCGGGGACTCCCGGTGTCCCTTGGGAACTTGGGTTAGGAGAGCTTTCCCCCCGGAGCTGGCGGGGTGCGAGCGGGAGGTGCTGCGCTGGCAGGGATCCTCGGCAATTCAGAGGGATGTTGGCACATCTCGGTGTGCCGGGAAAGGGGTGTTGGCCAAACCTGAGCCCCCAGAAGTGGAAAGCACCGAGTTTCCTGGTCCCCGTGCCCAGATTTGGGGGACCCATGCCTGACACTGCCTCAGGGCATCCCCTTCACCCCCTGAGAGCCGTCCTGAGCTTGTCCCTTCCTTTGGCACTGCTCTGGCCACCTATAGCCCAGCGGTGGCACCTCACACTGCTACACTCCTCTTCCCAATGCCCCCAGGTGCTGGCATTGGCGTGGGTGGAATCGGTGGTCCTGGTGGCCTCGGGGTCCCCACAGGTAGGAAATACCCCTCGTTCCCAACATAGCCCAGGGCAGAGCTATCCCTGTGCCTGCCAGGGTGGGCAGGAGGCGGTGGGATGCCCGGGGCTCAGGGGGTCTCTGCTGCCCGCAGGTGCGGTGGTACCGGGAGGGGTGCAGCCCGGGGTTGGCGCGGCAGGGAAACCCCCCAAAATACCAGGTAGGTGCGCGGTCCCGAAGCCGACGGGTGGGTGTCCGGGGTGGGGGATGGCTCCGCATGGGCGCTCATCCCAACTTTTCTCTCGCCTGGCAGGTGCTGGGATTCCTGGAGCTTTCCCGGGCGGCGTGCTCCCCGGCGCAGGTGAGATGGGGGTCCCCACCCCACCGGCAGCACCCCCACCTCCAAGATGGTCCCTACCCGCTGCCAGCACTCCGTTTTTAAGTCGATGGCCTTGGGGCCAGCGGCACCCTGGGTGTTACAACACCCATTGCCCGCGCAGGCAGGGCACCCTGCTGGGCACCCGCTGCCTGCCGTCCTA
>NW_009649189.1:860421-864087 GCF_000708025.1 Charadrius vociferus | reverse complement strand
GAGGGGGTGGGGGTGGGGGGAAGAGGAATTCCTCACTGCAAAGTAATTTGGGGGAGGAAAACTTGTGAAAACAAGATGTTTCGACATTGTCAGAAGGAGAAGTGTGTTGCTGGTCAGGAATGTCTTTTCCATGTCTGCAAATGCGTGAGTTATAATGAAAGACATTTGTAAAAGGGGGGGAAAAAAGAAACAAACAAACAAAAAAAATCCCAACACTGAAAACCCAACCCAAATGACTGCAAGGCCAAAGTGCTGCCTGTTGCCCCCGGAGGGTCAGGGAGCAGCGGGTAGGACCCCCCCTCCTGCTCCCCAAAGAGCCCCAGCTTGCATGAAGCCACTGGACATCACCGGGGCAGAGAGCAATGCCCGGGCTCGGCTACGCCATGGCGTGGGCTGGTGCTTTGCTGTCACGAGTGGGACCTGCTCCTGAGTGCCTGCAGGTACCCCAAACTCTTGCGTGGGCTGCACACACACACCCCCCCTCCATTCCCCCAAAATCACAGGCAACCCCAGGGCTGGAGCAAACCCTTCTCTGGCAGCTCTGCCCAGGGGGGGCGAGGGGGCTGGCACGGGGTCGGGGGGTCCCAGCAAGCCCCCGGGGAATGAGGGTACTCTATCCCAGTGTACGAGGGGTAGTGCTGAGCCAGAGATGGGTGATGGGGATTTGGGAGCCGGGTGCAGGGGTCTCGGGTACCAGCAACACCACGCCGCCCCACTGCGCTCACCTCACCCTCTGGTCTCTGCTACAGGTGTCCGCTTCCCCGGCGTAGGGGTGCTGCCCGGAGTGCCCACCGGTGCTGGAGTCAAGCCGAAAGTTCCAGGTAGGTCCCTTCGATGCCCTGGGGACACCGGGGTGGAGGGAGGGTCCAGGGCTGGCTCCAGCTCTGCCCACGTCCCCATCCTGCTGGGGCTGGCTCCAGCCCATCCTGTGGGGTCGCAGCCCTATAGGGCATGTGGGCGAGTGAAGCCCACCTCCGGCTGAGCCCACACAGACTAGTTGGGACCCCGAGGACAAGCCCTGAGGCTCACACGGTGCCTTTGTGTTTCTGTCTAGGAGCAGGAGCCTTCGCAGGAATCCCCGGTGAGTGTTCCGTCTCTCTCGCCCATCCTTCTCTTCCTTCCCAAGCCTGTTCCTCACAGCCATGGCCTCCCCATGCCAGAAGATGCCTCAGGGCTTCCCACGCCGCCCACTCTCCTCTCTCGGGGTGCCCTGGGGCGCTCCCCCCTCGCAAGGACTGGTGGCAGCCTGGGCGCGGGCTCCAGGTGAGAGTCTGCTGTTGGCTTTGCAGGACTGGGAGGTTTTGGAGGTCAGCAGCCCGGTGTCCCTCTGGGGTATCCCATCAAAGCTCCTAAGCTCCCAGGTAAGCTGCCACAGCTAGCGGGGCTGGGGGTGAAGGACCCCCGGCAGTGCCAGGAGAAGGACCCGCCGTTCCCCAGGGCCGAGCCGCGATGCCCCCTCCGGGTCCCCCGGACCTGGCAGTGCTGGTGCTGGCCCTGGCACAGGAGGAGCAGAGCAAGGGGCACTGGGCAGGTGAGTCCAGCAACAGCCCTGCCTACCGCAGCCCTGTGGGCAGCTGCCTGGATGATGATGCTGGTCTTGAGCCCAGCCCATGAGGATGATGCTGTGCCTCTCTCCAGATGTTGTAAGGTAGGAAAGGGCATGTTCTGGGGACATGCTTTGGGCCAGGCCACCCCAGGCTGTCCCTGCCAGCTCCTCCTGGCAGAAGGCACAGCCCTTGTAGGGACCGTCTGCTTTCTGTAGCTCCTGCGTCGCGCCAGGCATCACTGAGCAGTCACCTGGGCCAAATTGTCCCAGCTCGAGGAGCTCTAGCAGAGGTCACCAAGAGCAGGCAGGCGGTGGGGATGGAGCTCCAGGCAGGTCTCCCTCCCCACTGCCCGCCCAGACGAGGCTCAGCACCCGGCCAGGGAAGCCTGGGGGTGCTCAGCACCCCTTTCCCAGGCTGGGCTGTTCCAGGGAGCTCCATCTCCCAGCCCTGTGCCGGCTGCCGCCTCTCCAGCTGGCTGTGCCCACGCAGGGACAGTGGCCGGACGGGTAGTGCCAGGCAGCCAGTACAGAGTGCTCCCCTCCAAGGGCTGCTGGTTTGCTGGTCCCAAGAGCATCCCCGGGGAGGACTCACATCCCTGGGGTGTTGGGTAGTGAGGAGATCCATGGACATTTTCCCACTCAATAAAACAAGTTGCTGCAGGCAGGAAAACCTTGGCGGGGGGAGACCACCCCTGGGGAGCAGATCCCACCCCGGCACGGGCGCCAGCCCCAGCAGCTCTGCCGGCTTCCCCCCACCGGGGCCCGTCGCCGCAAACGGCGGCAGAAATACTTGGCCCGCTCTGGCTTCCTCCCGCGGAGGCAGAGTTACGCTCGTTAGGGCGACTCAGCCCCGCCGCCGTCGGATACCGTCTGGCCTCCCGGCCGCAGCCTGGCCCCACACCGCCTTTCATGGGGTGCCCGGTGTGGAGAGCAAAGCGCCGGCGCATGGCGCGGCCATGCCTGGCTCCATCCCACGGCAGCCCCGCCAGTGGCCGGCAGCCCGGACGGGATGCTGCTGCCGGCTGACCCACTTTACGGGGAGCCTTCGTGAAATAAATCAGGGGAGGACACCCATCCCCTTGGCCAGGGAGCCCCGTCAGTGCATCACACATCTTGCGGGGACCGGCAGGACAGTGGTGGTGTCCCCAGCTGCGGGGTGCTGCCTGGCACCCCTGTCCTTCCCAGGGAGGTGGGGGATGCTGGTTTGTCACCTGCTTGGGGCTGGCAGTGTGGGGACACACTGGGCTGGCTGTCAAGGCTCTCGCTTTGATGCTCTGGATGGACCCGGGGGCTGCCACACATCCCGGCATCCCCTGCGCTGTGTCCCAGCTGCAGTAGGTCCGGGTTGAGAGGGGACAAGGGGACAGCGGGGAAAATAACATTTTCAGTGAAAAGTGTCCTTTTTGGATGATTTGCTCCAAATGCCCTAGTGAGCTCCTGCTCCGTGCTGTCCCTGCTCAGGAGGTGGCCCCACGGCCACCCTGCTCACTGGGGGCTCAGCCTGAAGCTGTGGCCGAAATCGGGGTCCCACCTGATGCTATAGGGATGGGGACTGTTCCCCAGTGCCCGGCTGCACTGGGATGGCATTGGTCTGGCTCTCCATGCCAGCCAGTGTACCCATTGGCCCTGACCTCCACCAGTGGTGCTCATGGCATCCCCGCGCTGGCACAGGATGGGTGCACACAGCCCTGGGTGGGGGCTGCTCTCGCATCCAGCCAGGGGTGGTGGGCAGCTGGGCTTGGACCTGGCAAAACCCTCAGAGACCCAAGGGCTTGGGCTCTTGGACCTTGGAGTCACCACCACGTGTATCACCCAGGGCTGGGCCCTTCCACAGCTTTGGGGTGAGCGAGGTGCTGATGGGATGCCCCAGGATGGGCATGGGGGGGTCCCCCAAGGTGGGGGATACCCAGTGCAGGTCATGGCTGTTGCAGCCTGGAAAGCCTCTGTGTTCCAGCAACGCTTGCGCTGGCGTGGGACGCGATGGGACAGCCTGGCAGGGTGGAGGGAAATCTGGTCCCCACATGCTGGCTGGCGGGAGGGGACAGTATCCCGCGCTCGAGGAGATGCTTTGCCATGAGCAATCCCGTCCTGGCTGCAGGCCGCCACATACCCCCCCTCGC
>NW_009649189.1:859779-860173 GCF_000708025.1 Charadrius vociferus | reverse complement strand
AGCGGGCTCCCGCGCAGCCGGCTGGGTACAGCTCTCGCCGCGGGGCTCCCAGGGGACCCCCAGCCGAAGCGGGGTCATGGGAGGCTCTGGTAAAACCAGCTTCGGGCACCGCAGCCCTTGGCACAGGGCTGAGAGTGAGCGGCTCTTTTTTGGAGCTGCTGCTTCCAAGGTAATAGAAAAGAGCATCTCCTGGCCCGGCTCCATCATGGGGGGTTGTATCCCGGAGGAATTACCATCCTGACGGAAGGAGCCCCCAGGGCTGGTGCCATACAGCCGGCTGGCAGAGAGGGGCTACACCGCGGGGCAGAGGGGGCACGGCCACCGGCAGCCAGGTGCTAACCCGCCACCTTCTCTCCTCTCCAGGTGGCTATGGATTGCCCTACAGCACTGGGAA
>NW_009649189.1:855888-859584 GCF_000708025.1 Charadrius vociferus | reverse complement strand
CTGCCTCCGCGGGGCCACTTCCGGAGCCACCGCCAGCTCCAGGCAGCGATGTTTGAACTGGCATCTCAACCTGGGGGGGTGCTGGGTCCGGCATCCCTCCCTGCCCCCCACATCCCTTGACGTTGCAGGGGGGAAGATCCTTTGGGCCGAGGGAGCTGCTCCATCTGCCTCGTCCCCTTTCCCAGGGCCAGCGCCTGACCGGGCTTTGCCTTTCTGCTTGTGATTGCAGGTTTCGGACCCGGTGGAATAGGAGCCGGCATCGGAGTGGGAGGAAAGGCAGGGTACCCCACCGGGACAGGTACGCTCCCCTCCCAGGCAGCCCCAGGGTGGGGGACTGGGACGGGCATGGCAGGGGGACTGGGTACCCCCATCACTTTGCCGGTCCTTGGATGGGGTGTTGGGCACTGTCCGGCTCTCTGGTGGTCCCAGGGTGACAGTGTCACTGCAGGGACAGCCTGGAGGGGTGCATCACCTCCCAAAGGAGAGGGGGGTGGATGTTGGCAGGAGGGGCTGGTCCCCATGGTCCCTGCAGGATGGGGGAGCTGAGGTGGGAATGGCCTCAGGACCTCAGCAACTGCCTATGTCCTTCCCCAGGAGTTGGAGCACAGGCGGCAGCAGCGAAAGCAGCAGCGAAATATGGTGAGTCGCCCTCCACGGGCACATCCATCACCCATCTCCCCAGTGGGGCAGTGCCTTCCTCCCTCCCTCCCTTCCATGCTGGGGGGGATGCTGGTTCTGTCCCTGCATCACCGAGCTGATGGTCCCCTTCTCCCCTGCCGTAGGAGCCGGTGTCCTGCCCGGGGCTGGTGGCATCCCGGGAGTCGGTGGAGTGGTACCCGGTGTTGGTGTTGTCCCAGGAGCCGGAGGTGAGGTGATGGCGGGGCTCAGCCCTGGGGCTCATGGGGGGTCACGTCCCTCTGTCCCCCCGTCCTGTACCCCTGACTCTCTCCCGCTACCCCGGCAGTTGGAGGGGCAGCAGCAGCAGCAGCAGCAGCGAAGGCAGCGGCAAAGGCAGGAGCTGTTGGTGAGTTCCCTGCTGTCTCGGACAGACCCAGCAGCTCCCTGCAGGACCACGCTCACTCTTGGGGCACAGAAGAGTCATGCGTTGGTGCCAGGGCTGTGCAGCTTCACCCCCTGCGCCACCACCCCCTGCCCCAGCCCCTGGCTCCAGTGGCTGCTTGCTGGAGCTTGGGGTGAGGTGAAGCCATTCTGCTGAGCCAGCGGTTTTTGCGGGTGGAAGGCAGCAAGGTGGGAAACCTCCCCCAGAGCTGCAGAGGGGCTTTACCCTCCTTGGGGGCAGCTTCCAGCAGCCCATTGGGAGAGCGGTGGCTGGAGGGCAGGCTGGCCGCCTCGCCATGCAGCAGCCCAACACCAGGCAGTACGTCCCCCATCACGCGTGGTTTCTCCATACAAGATGCGGTTTTTCTGTGCTGGGATGCGGCAGAGTCTCTGGGGAGACGGTGTCTGTAAGGAGCCATCATTTGTTAGCGAAGGGATGCGCTTGGTGATGCAGATCTCGTGTTCGCTGCTTCCCTCGTTGTCTGTTTTGTGGGAGAAAAGCGAGTCGCAAACGACCGCTTATTGAAGAAGGAAGCGTGTCAGCTCTGGGAGCAGCTGGGATTTACAACCATGGCCTTGGGGGACCTCGGGGTTCCCCAAGCTCCTGGGTGTCCGGGTGGGCTCCAGACCCCTGGGGTGGGCATAGGGAGCTGGGAATCCCAATCCTGGGCGCATCCCATGTCCCCTGAGCAGCTGGACTGGGAGGTGTGGAAAGCCCACCTCAAAGCCAGGTGCCCCAAAGCCTCCCATGACGCCAGGGGGGAGACCGTGTCACCACCAGTGGGACGGGGTGTTTTTGGGGGGGTGTCTGACTGCTCTGCTTCCCTCCAGCTCCAGGGGTGCTGCCCGGGGTTGGCGGCGTCCCAGGCCTCGTGCCCGGCGTTGGTGGTGTCCCCGGCTTGGTACCCGGTGTCGGTGGTGTCCCCGGGGTAGCAGGTGACTGTTCCCAGGAGCCCTGTCCCCACCACCCAGCTCTGCAGGGGCCGTGGGGGCTGGTGGCTGAGGGTCCATCTCTCCCTTGTCCCCAGGAGTCGGGACGCCGGCAGCAGCAAAGGCGGCAGCAAAGGCAGCTAAGTACGGTACGTACTGCGTGGTGCAAGGCGCTCCCCAGCAGCTCCCCAGGGACTCCTTCTGACCTTCTCCACCCATGGCACTCAGGGTCCCCCCCAGGCAGGCGGGTGTCCCCTGGGAATCGCTCTTGATGGCTCATTACCAGGGAACATCCCAGGTCCGGATGCGCCCAGCCCCGCTCCCGGCTGCTGCATCCAGGCTTGGCTTCATCCCCAGGGCAGGACCTTCTCCCTCTCCGGGGTTTCTGCAGGCTGCTTCGTGCAGGTGAACGGATGAGACTGAACTCATGTCTCTGCACCTTGTCTGAATTCTTGGGTTTTGTATCAAATCCGTTTTTCCGGCAACAGACCTGACCCAGGGTCTGGTGCCCACAGGCTCAGCCCCGCTGCCCACATGGGCAGAGATCCCTGGCAGAGGGACCCCTGCCCAGGGTCACCGCCTTCCAAAAACCTAGTGGGATCCAGCAAGCGTATCCAACTTGGTCTAACAAGACTCAGGTGCCCAGCAGGCATAACCACCTCCAGCGAGGAGGAGCCCAGGGGGCATGAGGGACAGACCAAGCAGCAGGAGAGGTGGGAACCCGGGTGCGGAGAGGAGGCAGAAGTGGCCCTGAGGCTCCACACAGGGCCGGGGGATCCATGTGCTGCTCCAACAGGCTGTGCCAGAGATTACACGGCCGTGTTCCAGGACATCCTCATCACCGCAGAGCCCTGGGAGTCCCCTGGGAGCAGCCATGCTCGATGGCAGCTTTCCTTTGAGGGCTAAACCATTGCTGGCCATTTCTTCCATTTCTCTTCTGCATCGTGTAGAAAAAAACCCCACCATGTGCCCAGGGAAGGATGGGATTTAGGGACAAACTTGACAGTGACAAGTTAACGCATGTGTGCTCTGTGCTGGGGTGCCAGGCACCTACTGAGCAGGGGACCATGAGGACTCGGAGCTCAGCCCTTCCAGAAGTGACGAGTGCCAGCAGGTGAAGGCTGTTACTGCCCTGGGCAGCTCCCCAGTCTGGCCAGTGCCCGGGGCACCCAGCCCTTCCAGGCAGCTACTGGGGACCACCAGTCACTCCGCCTCCGTGGCCTGTTTGGCTGCAGGGCTTAATGTCCCCATGATGAGGACCATCTGGAGCCCCCATAATGATGAGGATCATCATGATCCCCTGTGCTGGTGACTTCCCAGCCTCTCTTTTACAATGGCAGATTTACCATCCTCGCTGGGGCCCCTTGGGAGACACAGGACCAGTCCCTCCGTAGCACCACTGTGCATCTCTCCTGGGACAAGGCGGTGGGGTGCTCTCTCCTCACCACAGCACAAGACCTATGGCAATGTCCCACCTTTCAACTGTTGCTGCAATGAGATCTAACTTCTCCCCTCTTGTTGCCTGCAGGAGCTGGTGTTGGTGTTCCCGGCATTGGTGGTGTCCCTGGTGTCCCTGGTGTTCCCGGTGTCCCTGGTGTCCCCGGTGTCCCTGGTGTTCCCGGTGTCCCTGGTGTCCCTGGTGTGCCCGGCGTGCCCGGCGTGGCTGGGGTTCCCGGCGTGGTGCCCGGCGTCGGAGGTAAGCAGATG
>NW_009649189.1:852444-855555 GCF_000708025.1 Charadrius vociferus | reverse complement strand
GTTGGTGTTCCTGGTGTTGGTGTGCCCGGTCTGGTCCCCGGTGGCATACCAGGTGAGATGGTGTCTGAGGGATGCTTGGGATGTCCCCAGCAGTGCCGGCTGAGGGGAGCTGGTGTGGTCACCACAGCCCCCCTCACGGTCCCCCTCTCCTCCAGGAGTCGGAGTTCCATCAGCCGCCGCTGCTGCCAAAGCAGCCGCCAAAGCAGCCAAGTACGGTAAGCTGGGATCTCTCCAGGGTTATCCCACATGTCCTGTCTCCTGCCATGTTCCCATCCCAGGCTGCCCCCCTTATTGGGGGGCCACAGCATCCCTGTGGGTCAGGACAAGGGATGAGCTCTTAGCAGGGCTGTACATGAGGCTGTGTCAGGGGATGCTCTCCAGAGCTGGTCTGCATGGAGGGTCCTAAGGTTCGCCATCCACACACATTCTTGTGCATAAATCCACCCACCCTTCCTTCTACCCACCCATACAAACAGCCAGCCATCTGTCCATCCATCCACACCTCCATCCATTCATCTGTCTCACCATCCATTCATCCATCTCACCATCCATCTATCCATCCATCCATTCATCCATCCATCCGTCCATCCACTCACTCACCCACCCACCTACCCCAGCCTGCCATGCCTTTTCAGCGGGCACCTTCCACCACCTCTTTTCCTGAGCTGAAGCTCCAATCCTTCCCTCTTTCCTTGCAGGAGTGGGTGGCCTGGCTCCTGGTGTAGGTGGTCTAGCTCCTGGAGTGGGTGGCCTTGCTCCTGGCATAGGTGGTCTGGCTCCTGGCGTGGGTGGCCTGGCCCCCGGCATTGGAGGTGTCCCAGGTGAGGAGGAGAAAGGCGGGTGATGGTGGCAGCCTGGGACAGGCATGAGGGGGACCTCAGTGGTCTCCACCAACTCATGGCCATCCCATGGGGGATGCAGACAAGGCGGGAGGGATGGGCTCTGCCCAGCAGTGCTGGAGAGGACCCCCCTAGGGATACTGACCCCCCCTCTTGCTGTCTCCGCTCAGGGGTCGGAGCTCCGGCTGCAGCAGCAAAAGCAGCAGCGAAGGCAGCCAAATTCGGTGAGTCGGTTGGAGAAGCCCATCGCTCGTTGCTCAGCCCACAGCAGGCAGCCCTGCCCGACCAGTGGACATCTAGAGTGTCCCCAGTAGCCCTGGCCTGGCACAGACTGGTCCAGGGGGAGCTGGGGGCTTCGGGGGTGGGTGCATCATCCCACAGGTGTTTGGGGATCACACGGGAATCACCCCCACGCTGCTTCACCCCCTCTCTCCACAGGTGCTGGGGTTGGAGGGGTACCAGGCGCGGTGCCCGGCGTCGCCGGAGTGCCAGGAGTGACACCCGGCGTCGGCGTCGTGCCTGGGGTGGTGCCGGGTGTGGGGGTACCCGGTACCGGCATCCTCCCTGGGGCAGGTATGTGCTCCGTCACACCCTATTGGGGACCGGTTTGGGGAGAGCAGTGGCCGGAGATGCTTAAAGCCACCGAGCCACGTGGAGGGGTGGCAGAGGGGGATGTAGGCAGGATGGGGGACAGTGCCACATGGGAGGGGTGCAGGGGTGACAGTCTTAACCGCAGTGTCCTCATTTGCTTTGCAGGCATCCCCCAAGTAGGGGTGCAACCTGGTGCTAAACCTCCCAAATTCGGTACGTATCTCTGCCACCCTGTCCCAAGTCCACCTTGGACCATCACTTGGCAGCCTCTTTGTGTGGCCATTGGGGTGCTGGCCTTGCTTTTTGTCCCCTGCATCCCACCCCCGGTGCCTCAGCAGAGGGTGGCCCAGGCATGGGAGGTGGTGGTGCTGTCACCCACGGGTGCAAAGTGCCACTTGTGCCCCCTCTCCTGGACTTGCTGGGGACATTTTTCTCTTGCTCTGCTTTGCCTGCAGCGGTGTGTCATGCAGGGGGTGAGCCCCCGCTGGGTCTTTTCGCCCTGGGTGCTGTGAGATGGGTGCTGGGGACACCCAGGATGGGTGTCAGGGCTACCCCAGTGGGTCAAGCACCGGCTGGGGGTGCCTGAGCTGTGGGTGCTGGGCTGTGGGTGGCCAGGGGCTAATGGTGTCTCTCTGGCAGGCGTTCCCGGCGCTGGAGTCCCAGGGGCCGGTGTCATCCCAGGTAGGTGCTGGCAGGAGCTGAGCCCAGGCAGTGGGGATGTGCGGGCAGAGGGATGCAGGCAGAGGGATGCTCCCCAAGAGGGATGCGGACAGGGGGATGCAGGCAGAGGGATGCTCCCCAAGAAGGATGCTCCCCCAGTGGGATGTGGGCAGAGGGATGCTCCCCCAGAGGGACCCTCCCCCAGGGCATGGGGGAGTGGGGCTGCCCAAGGAAGGATGGGCACATGTGGGGCTGGGCGAGGAGTGGAGGGCGAGGCTGCCCCGCTGCCTGTCCTCACTGGTGCTCACCCGGGATCCCCATCACAGGTGGCCTTGGAGTCGGCGGCCTTGGAGTTGGTGGGCTCGGTGCTGGTGAGTGACGCTGGCCCCTGGCATCGGGGGTCCCCAGGGCTGGGGCGCGGGGAGTGGAACGGCAGCAGCATGCTGGCAGGGTGCAGCAAAGGGAAGGGGATGTATGGGATGAAGGGGACGCTGGGGCGTTTTTGTCCCCTCCTGGTCCCACGGCATGGTCCCAGCCCACACTGTCACTGTGCCCTGTGCCCCATCCTGTGTCTGCCTGCTGCCCTGCTCCCGGGGCGTGATCAGAAAGGAATGCCATCACCAAGCAGGTACCGAGGGCCATGGCACCACCGTTGCCCGTGCCATGGGGACAGGGGATGGTACTGTACCATGTCCCCAACACGCGGAGATGCAGGTCCCTGGCTGGGGACCCTCTGAGCTCATAGCAGGGTCTGGCTGCAGCCCCGGGGGCAGCGAGCCCCGGCGGGGGCTGCACTGACGCCCCTCTCTGACACAGGGGTCTTGTATCCAGGAGCTGCTGGGAAACCTCCCAAGCCAGGTAAGGAACAAGGGCTGCTCTGGCTGAGGGGACTGCAGGGGTGACCCCCATCCCTGTCCCCAGGCTCCCCACCCTCACCAGGGCTCTCCCATCCCGCAGGTTTTGGTGTTGGGGGGCTGCAGCCAGGTGAGTGCCGCCGCTTGGGGCTGGGGGGGGAGCGGGT
>NW_009649189.1:851381-851927 GCF_000708025.1 Charadrius vociferus | reverse complement strand
TCCATCCCCCCCAGTCAGAACATTTTGGGGATGGGGGGAGGGGGGGTGTATATACCCCCTGCACCCATCAGCCGAGTGGGGTGGGGGTCCCGCTCACCCCACTCTGCCTTTCTCCCCCCCTCCCAGGGAAGCCCCCCAAGCCCTTCGGAGGAGCCCTCGGTGCCCTGGGCTTCAGAGGTGAGTGCTGCTGGGTGACCCCCCCACGGCGGTGCGGCCGGATCCTGCACCCCCTGCCCTCCTCCCAGCCACCCCCCTCACCCAAAGGGGTGTAGGGGGTGCAGGGTTGGGGGGTTCACCCTCTGCATCCCACCACCCCCTAGGCGGCGTGGGCTGCGCACAAGGGAAGTACTGCGGGAGGAAGCGGAAGTAACCGCCCGTGTCGTCACTGATGACCTCATGAACTTTGGTGCTACTGCATGGTCCAGAATGTAAATCCCAAGCAAAGCTGAGAGACTTCCCCCCTCCCCAAAACTCCGGACCCCCCCTCACTTCCATGCCGGGGCAATCCCCGGGGCCCACGTTCCCAGGAGGGGACCCCACGCCTCC
>NW_009649189.1:849605-851286 GCF_000708025.1 Charadrius vociferus | reverse complement strand
AAGTGCGGGGAGCAGCCGTCCCCCTTGGTTCTATCGCTCCCTGCGGGATTTGGGGTGGGGTGGGTGGGGGTCTTGGGGTGTCACCCCCCCCACACCCCTTCCAACCCCAGAGTTGACCCCACGGGAGGGGGGCGGGGGGGAGGGCAGGATGGAGGGCACCCCACATTGGAAGGAGGGAGGGAAGGGGGTCCCGGTGGCGAGGGGCTGCGTGGGGAGGGATGTCCCCATCGCCCTGGGCCCCCCACCTCGGTCCCTGCGCTCCCCCCGGCCCAGGGGGGCCGCGGGCGGGAGGGGGTCAGTCCCATCATGTTACTCACTTTGCTATAACTGGGTGGGACGCCCTATACAGAGGGACTCGCTTCCGACAGACTAATAAAGGACAAGTTTTTAAAGGACTCTGGCTCCATCCCGTGTCCCTGTCCCCCTCCTCGTGGTGGCAGGGGGGGTTGGGGGGGAGGGGACAGCCTGAGGACCCAGGGGATGCCCATGGCCCACTCCACAGTGACAGCCCAGGGACCCAGGGGGACATCTGTGCCCTGTGCCATGGTGACAGCCTGGGGGATGAGGGGGGACACCCATGCTCTGTCCTGTGGTGACAGCCTAGGAACCCAGGAGGAAGTCCATGTCCTCTCCCATGCTGATGGCCTGGGGATGCAGGGTCCGTGTCCCAACCCATGGTGACAGCCTGAGGACCAAGGGGGACGCCTATGCCCTGCTCTTGGTGACAGCCTGCGGGACAAGGGATATATCCGTGCACTATCCTGTGACAAAACCCCAGGGAATAAAGGGGACATCCATGCCCTGCCCCATGGTGACAGATCAAGAGATGATGGGGATGTCTCCGTGCACCATTAACAGTGCAGAGACCCAGTGCGACATCCATGCCCTGACCAATGGTGACAGCCTGGGGGATGAGAAGGATACCTGTGTTATGCCCCACGATGGTCTGAGGTGGTTGGGGACACCCGTGCCCTGTCCATGGCAACACGTGGGGTAGTTGGGGACACCCACGCCCTGCCCATGGCGACACCTGGGGTAGATGGGGACACCCGTGCCCAACCCACGCCATGTCCCGGGGTAGTTGGGGACACCTGTGCCCTGTCCACGGTGACACATGGGGTACTTGCCCTGCCCACGGCGACATGCGGGGTATGTGGGGACACCTGCGCCCTACCCACAGCAATGACCTGGGGTATATGGGGACACCCGTGTCCTGCCCACGGTGACACCCGGGGTAGTTGGGGACGCCTGTGCCCTGCCCATGGCGACACCTGGGGTAGATGGGGACAGCCGTGCCCTGCCCACGTGATGTCCCGGGGTAGCTGGGGACACCTGTGCCCTGTCCACGGTGACACATGGGGTACTTGCCCTGCCCACGGCGACATGCGGGGTATGTGGGGACACCTGCGCCCTACCCACAGCAATGACCTGGGGTATATGGGGACACCCGTGTCCTGCCCACGGTGACACCCGGGGTAGTTGGGGACGCCTGTGCCCTGCCCATGGCGACACCTGGGGTAGATGGGGACAGCCGTGCCCAACCCACGCCATGTCCCGGGGTAGTTGGGGACACCTGTGCCCTGTCCACGGTGACACATGGGGTACTTGCCCTGCTCACGGCGACACGCGGGGTCCGTGGGGACACCCCCGCCCCTCCACGGCGACCGCCCCCAGATCGGAA
>NW_009649189.1:847238-847930 GCF_000708025.1 Charadrius vociferus | reverse complement strand
CCCCCCCTCTGCCCCCCCCGCCACGCACCCTGCGTACCCCAGTACCCATCCTGCACCCGTCCGTATCCCTCCACGCTCCCTGCACCCATCCTGTGCCCCTCTGTACCCCCCCATGCACCCTGCATCCCCCAGCACCCATCCCGCACCCTTCTGTGTCCCTCCATGCACTTTATGTCCTGCTGGATCCCTCCTTTACACCCCTTCCATCCTGCACCCCTTCATCTCCCCCCACACCCATCTTGTGCCCCTTCATCCCCCCCTGCATCCCCCAGCACCCATCCTGCACCCCTTCAACCTCCCTGCACCTATCCTGTACCCCTCTGTATCCCTCCATGCACTCTGCACCCCTTCAACCCCCTGCACCCTTTCAATGCCCCCTGCACCCCCCACATCCATCCCTGCACCCCTGTATCCATCTCTGCACCCATCCTGCACCTCTTCGATCCCCTCTGCACCCCCCCTGTATCCACTGCCCCTGTCCTGCACTCTCCGCTCCTGTATGCCCCTGCCCTCTCTGCCCCACCCTGCCCCCCTCTGTATCCCTCCGTACCCCCTGCATCCCCCAGCGTCCATCCTGCACCCCTTCATCCCCCCTGTATCCATCCCTGCACCCCTCCAACCCCCTGCACCCATCCTGCACCCCTTCAATCCCCCCTGCACCCACTGCACCCATCCTGCACCCATTCTGCACC
>NW_009649189.1:843577-844739 GCF_000708025.1 Charadrius vociferus | reverse complement strand
CCGTACCCCCTTTGCAGCACCCAGGGCATCGCACCCCCAAGGTTGGCGTGTCCGTGACCAGGGTGGCACGTCCCTCCATGTGTCCGTGACCAGGGTGGCATGTCCCTCGTGTGTCTGTGACTAGCGTGGCATGTGACTCTGTGTGTCTGTGGCCAGAGTGGCACATCCCTCTGCATGTCTCTCCGTGACCAGGGTGGCACATCACTCCATGTGTCCATGACCAGGGGGGCATGTCTGTGACCAGGGTGGCATGTCCGTGAGCAGGGTGGCAGATCCCTCTGTGTGTCTCTCTGTGATCAGGGTGGCATGTCTGTGACCAGCGTGGCATGTCCCTCTATGTGTCTGTGATCAGGGTGGCAGATCCCTCTGCATGTCTCTGTGACCAGCGTGGCATGTCCCTCTGTGTGTCTGTGACCAGGGTGGCATGTCCCTCCATGTGTTCATGACAAGGGTAGTATGTTTGTGACCAGGGTGGCGTGTCCCTCATGTGTCTGTGACTAGCGTGGCATGTGACTCTGTGTGTCTGTGGCCAGAGTGGCACATCCCTCTGCATGTCTCTCCGTGACCAGGGTGGCACATCACTCCATGTGTCCATGATCAGGGGGGCATGTCCGTGAGCAGGGTGGCAGATCCCTCTGTGTGTCTCTCTGTGATCAGGGTGGCATGTCTGTGACCAGCGTGGCATGTCCCTCTATGTGTCTGTGATCAGGGTGGCAGATCCCTCTGCATGTCTCTGTGACCAGCGTGGCATGTCCCTCTGTGTGTCTGTGACCAGGGTGGCATGTCCCTCCATGTGTTCATGACAAGGGTGGCATGTTTGTGACCAGCGTGGTGTGTCCCTCATGTGTCCGTGACCAGGGTGGCATGTCTGTGACCAGGCTGGTATGTCCCTCTGTCCATCACCAGGCTGGGCCATCCGTGACCAGGCTGGTATGTCCCTCTATCTGTCTGTGCCAGGCTGGCGTGTCTGTCACCAGGGTGGCACATCTGTGACCAGTCTGGCACATCCCTCTGTGTGTCCATGACCAGGCTGGCATGTCCATGCGGGGCTGGCACCTCCCTCCCCATGCCTGTCCCTGCCCCGTGTCCCCTACCCTGTCCACCCTGGTGTCCCCGCATGTCCCCCCCCCCCCAGCCCGCCCTCGCACCCCTTCCACCCCCC
>NW_009649189.1:819464-824643 GCF_000708025.1 Charadrius vociferus | reverse complement strand
CCCAGGGCATCGCACCCCCAAGGTTGGCGTGTCCGTGACCAGGGTGGCACGTCCCTCCATGTGTCCGTGACCAGGGTGGCATGTCCCTCGTGTGTCTGTGACTAGCGTGGCATGTGACTCTGTGTGGCTGTGGCCAGGGTGGGCCGTCTCGTGTGTCTGTGACTAGCGTGGCATGTGACTCTGTGTGTCTGTGGCCAGAGTGGCACATCCCTCTGCATGTCTCTCCGTGACCAGGGTGGCACATCACTCCATGTGTCCATGACCAGGGGGGCATGTCTGTGACCAGGGTGGCATGTCCGTGAGCAGGGTGGCAGATCCCTCTGTGTGTCTCTCTGTGATCAGGGTGGCATGTCTGTGACCAGCGTGGCATGTCCCTCTGTGTGTCTGTGACCAGGGTGGCAGCCCCCTCTGCATGTCTCTGTGACCAGCGTGGCATGTCCCTCTGTGTGTCTGTGACCAGGGTGGCATGTCCCTCCATGTGTTCATGACAAGGGTGGCATGTTTGTGACCAGCGTGGTGTGTCCCTCATGTGTCCGTGACCAGGGTGGCATGTCTGTGACCAGGCTGGTATGTCCCTCTGTCCATCACCAGGCTGGGCCATCTGTGACCAGGCTGTCACGTCCCTCTATCTGTCTGTGCCAGGCTGGCGTGTCTGTCACCAGGGTGGCACATCTGTGACCAGTCTGGCACATCCCTCTGTGTGTCCATGACCAGGCTGGCATGTCCATGCGGGGCTGGCACCTCCCTCCCCATGCCTGTCCCTGCCCCGTGTCCCCTACCCTGTCCACCCTGCTGTCCCCGCATGTCCCCCCCCCCCAGCCTGCACCAGCACTGCTGCAGCCACCTGCTGCCACCCTGGGGACGGTGACACATGGATGCGGTGGCCCTGCAGCAGTGTGGGAAGCAGCTTGCAGAGAGCCAAGGGGTGGATGGGCACTGGCTGCCCCCCGGGGTGATGATGGGGACGGGGTGATGATGGGGACATGGTGACAAGGGGGGGTCCCCGTCCCCTTGCCGCAGGTGCTGTGAGTGCGGGGCCTCCCTGTCCCACCAGTACTACGAGAAGGATGGGCGCCTGTACTGCAAGAAGGATTACTGGGCGCGCTTCGGGGAGCTCTGCCACGGCTGCTCCGAGCAGATCACCAAGGGGCTGGTCATGGTGAGCGCTGGGGGGGTCCCCACAGGTCCCCGAGGGGGGACATGGAGCCCTGACCCCATGGCTCAGCGCCCTGGAAAGGGGGCGAGGTGGGGAAGGGGGTGCAGATCCTCAGCACAGGTTGGGCTCTGGGGGTGGCAGGGGTGTCCTCTGCGCTTTAGGGGGACGCGGGGTTGGGGGGGGTGACCCATTTTGGGGTTAGGGGATGCAGGGGGGAGGCTCAGGGTGGTGGGGAGATGTCCCAGCAGCCATCCCCAGCCTAGTCCCCCTCCCCATGCCATGGCTCAGCCTGCTCTTCCCTTGGCCCTGGTGCACCCATGGGTGCTCCCAGCACATCTGGGTCCCCGGGGCTGATGGCATCTGCCCGCAGGTGGCCGGGGAGCAGAAGTACCACCCCGAGTGCTTCAGCTGCCTCAACTGCCGCACGTTCATCGGGGACGGGGACACCTACGCGCTGGTGGAGCGCTCCAAGCTCTACTGGTACGTCCCGGCCTGGATGGGTGGATGGGGGGACACACACGTCCCCCTGGCACCCCCTCACCCACCCTCCTCCTCCTGGCCCCACAGTGGGCACTGCTATTACCAGATGGTGGTGACACCGGTTATCGAGCAGATCCTGCCGGATTCGCCGGCTTCCCGCATCCCGCACACCGTCACGCTCGTCTCCATCCCCGCCTGCTCCGACGGCAAACGCGGCTTCTCCGTCTCCATTGACCAGGGCTGCGGCACCGAGCACCCCCGCACCGTCCGAGTCCGAGAGTGCGTCCGTGTCCCCTCTGCCACCTTCCCCTCCCCGGGGCTGGGGGCATCCCGCACCCCCTTCTGCCGGTGGGATTCCACCCCGCAGAGACTTTTTGGGGTGGGAGGGTGAGGGATGGGGCTGGTGTGTCCCTGTCAGCTGGAGGTGGCCAGAGGGGACCGTGGTGGCATGTCCTCAGCTGCTGGGGGTGGGTTGTGGGATGGTGGTGGTGTGTCCCTGGCCATCAGGGTGGCGTGGGGGTGACATGCTGGCATTGTCCCATCTGCCAGGGTGGGCTGTGGGTACCAGGCTGGCGTGTCCCCTGTGGGATGCTTGGGGTGGCTCGTGGGTACTATGCCAGCATGTCCCCATCCAGGAGGGGTGACCCATGGGCAGCATGCCTGTGTGTCCCCGTCTAGTAGGTGTGACCTGTGGGTACCATGCCTGTGTGTCCCCAACTAGCAGGGGTGACTCATGGATACCGTGACTGCATGTCCCCATCCCGGAGGGGTGACTCGTGGGTACTGTGACAGCATGTCCCCATCAAGCATGGGTGGCTGGTGGGCAGCTTGCCTACACATCCCTGTCTCACAGGGGTGACTCGTGGGCACCACATGGGCAGCGTGCCTGCGTGTCCCCATCTGGTAGGGGTGGCCCATGGGCAGCGTGCCTGTGTGTCCCCAGCTAGCACGGGGTGGCTGGTGGGCAGCTCGCCTGCAGGTCCCCACCTCGCAGGGGTGACTCGTTGGTACCGTGACAGCGTGTCCCCCCATCTGGGAGGTGATTCGCCTGTCCCCATTGGCTGGGGGTGGCTGGTAGGCAGCGTCCCAGCACATCCCCAGCTGTGACGGTGTCGGAGGGGCTGACCCCCGCTGCCCATCGGCCCCGCAGGGTGGATCCAGACTGCATCAGCCCTGACATGAAGAACTCCATCCACGTGGGCGACCGCATCCTGGAGATCAACGGCACCCCCATCGGCCACGTCCCCCTGGATGAGGTACCCACCCCCGCCCCGGGGTGTCCCCCCTGAACCAGCACTGCACCCTCCCCCTCCCGAAACCACCCCTGCCATCCTTTTCTTCCCCTAGATCGACCTGCTCATCCAGGAGACCAGCCGCCTGCTCCAGCTGACCATTGAGCACGACCCCCACGAGCCCCTTGCCCGCGAGGCGGGGCTTGCCTGCAGCCCCCTGCCTGCCCCGTGCAGCCCCTTGCGCTCCCCGGTCCCCCCACCCTGCGGGGAGCCCAGCGCCATGCGCCAGAGGACTGTCACGTAAGGCCACCGAGCTCGCCCACCTCTCCCGTTTGGGGTTCCCTCCTTGGGGTGGATGACCCTCTGTCCGTCCGTCTGTCCATCCCACAGGAGGAGCTGCAGCACAGACAAGTCTCCGGGCTCCGGCTCGCTGGGTTCGCCCGCGTCCCAACGTAAGGACATCGGTCGCTCCGAGTCGTTGCGCGTTGTCTCCCGCACCCATCGCATCTTCCGCCCTTCCGACCTGATCCACGGCGAGGTGCTGGGCAAGGGCTGCTTCGGCCAGGCCATCAAGGTGGGGCTGGGTGGCCACAAGTGTCATGAGTGTGAGGGTCTCAGCTCCCCAGGATGGAGTTGGGGGGGTGTATTGTCTTCCCCGGGGTGACCCCAGAGGTGGGGGTGGCAGTGGCAAGCTGGTGGCTCAGCCCCTGCCCTCCCTGCCAGGTGACACATCGGGAGACGGGCGAGGTGATGGTCATGAAGGAGTTGATCCGCTTCGACGAGGAGACACAGAGGACCTTCCTCAAAGAGGTGAGCGTCCCTTTTCTTTGATCCCCCCGGTTTGGGGGGGGACACACAGGAGGGATGGGGTGGTCTGATCCTGTCCCCCACGCTGACGTGGGATGCTGGGCATGACACCTGGAGTGGGGGTGGCGGGGCACCACGGAGCGCAGGCAGCCCGGCCTGTTTAACACCCCCTTCACATGGGCAGCGGGTCTGTCCGGGTGGGTGCTGGGTGCCTCAGGGTGTCACAGGCATTGGGGGGGTCCTGCAGGTGAAGGTGATGCGCTGCCTGGAGCACCCCAACGTGCTGAAGTTCATCGGGGTGCTGTACAAGGAGAAGAGGCTCAACTTCATCACGGAGTACATCAAGGGGGGCACCTTGAGGGGCCTCATCAAGAGCATGGTGAGCACTGGGAGGGCAGGTCGGCCCTGGTGGGGACCCCTCTCCTCTCCTCTTCTCTGGCAAATCCCTCCCTCTGCCCCCAGGACAGCCACTACCCCTGGAGCCAGCGGGTCAGCTTCGCCAAGGACATCGCCGCTGGCATGGTGGGTGCTGCAAAGGGATGGGTGGGTGGGATGGGTGCTGGTGGGTGGGGGACCGCGGGGTTGGGGTGCCTCCTGCTCTCAGCCCATCCTTCCCTCAGGCCTACCTCCACTCCATGAACATCATCCACCGTGACCTCAACTCTCACAACTGCCTCGTGCGGGAGGTGAGTCCCACCTTGGTGGTGTCCCCCCCCTGCACCAGGTGGTGGCCTCAGCCCCCCATGTGTCTCTCCCCCGCCTCACCCCTCTCTATTCACCCAGAACAAGAGTGTGGTTGTGGCCGATTTTGGGCTGGCGCGGCTGATGGTGGATGAGAAGAACCAGCCTGAACATCTCAAGAACCTGAAGAAACCGGACCGCAAGAAGCGGTACACAGTGGTGGGGAACCCATACTGGATGGCCCCCGAGATGATCAATGGTGAGCTTGACCACGGTGCCAGGAAGGGGATCGTGGCTAGCCAGGTCTCTGTCCCCAAGCAGGGGACACTCGGTGGGGCAGGGACGGGAGATGCGGCATGGCCTTACTCATCTCTCCCCGCAGGGAGGAGCTATGATGAGAAGGTGGACATCTTCTCCTTTGGTATCGTCCTGTGCGAGGCAAGTACTGTTGGGGTAGGGGTCTCTCCATTGGGGTTGAGGTCTCCCCACTGGAGTTGAGGTCTCCCTATTGGGGCTAGGGTCCTCTTTGGGGTTGAGGTCTCCCCTTGGAGTTGGGGTTCTCAATGGGTTTTGGTTCCTCCCTTGGGGCTGAGCCCATTCCTCCCTCCTGCTGTCCCCCAGATCATCGGCCGGGTGAGCGCTGACCCTGACTACCTGCCCCGCACCACTGACTTCGGCCTCAACGTCAGGGGCTTCCTGGACCGCTACTGCCCCCCTGCCTGCCCCCCCAGCTTCTTCCCCATTGCCGTCTGCTGCTGTGACCTGGACCCCGAGAAGCGGTGAGTGGTTGGGGTCCCCCCCCCCGGCGGGGGGGGAAACCACT
>NW_009649189.1:817040-818637 GCF_000708025.1 Charadrius vociferus | reverse complement strand
GGGGTGCGCGGGCCCCCCCTGGCCGGGCGAGGGTCGGGGGTGGGGGGGGGGGACAGCACCCGTGTGGCATGGGGACAAGTCCGTAGCAGTCCCCACTGCCCCCACGTCCCCGCTGTCCATGCTAACCGGTGACCACGCATCCCTGGGGACAGCGCCGGGTGGTCCAGAAGGATGCAGGGATGCGGCTCGGCTCGGTCCCCTTCACCTGGGGTGGTTGGTGAGGGGCGTGGGGGGGGAGAAGGGGGGAGGTTGCGCCACGCGGTGCTTTTCATGCTCTTTATTCAGGTTCATTTTTCTGTAAGATATTTAAAGAGAAGAGTTTGTATTATTTTTTCATACGACGTAGCGTTTGCCATTTGTCACTGCCTCGGTTCTGCTTTCCCGAAGGGATGAAACTGTGAAGCCTCTCCGCGCACTTTTGCCCGGGAAGTCCAAGGCGACGTCCTCTCCGGAGGCGGGAAGGGAGCTCAAACTGTGATGTACCCCGAGCCGTGAGTCAATAAATCCTTCCCTGCTCGCTGCCCGGCCTGCTTGGGAATTGCTCGCCTCCCCCGGGGGGGAGGGGGGCTGGCAGCTCTTGGGGAAACTGAGGCAGGAGGGGTTGGACTCTCCGCTCCGGGCGATGCGGTGGTACCGGGCTCGGTGGCATCCTCCCGGCTTGGTCACCCCCGTGGTGGCAGTGCTGTTGTGCTGTTGACACCCCATCGTGGGTCACCCCCCCACCCCCCCAACCCTGGGGCTGATGCCATCCCTGCCCGCACCACCTGGCCAGGGCGGGTTATGGAGCTGCGTGATGGTGGGCGCTGCGGAACAGCTTTGTCTTTGATGTGAAACAAGCCCCAGGGGACAGCGTGGGGCACGGGCCACCTCGCAGTGGTGGCCCATGGCCATCCCGTGCTGTGCCTCTGTCCTCATCACCTTCCTAAACCAAATTAAGGTCCCCAAGGTGGGCGATCTCTGCCCTCAGAGGGGTTTGAGCTTTGGTTAGGGAAAACCTGGACCCCAGGGAGCTCATGGTGGGGGTGACAAGGAGGGGACCGGGGGATATCCCTGAGGATGTCCCCAGGGATGCTGCAGCTGGGGGAGGAGGGGAGGGGACAGCACAGCCCAAAGGGGTCCCAGAAGCCAGGCTGGAACCCCCGTCAGGAACACCTCGTGGTTTATTGGTCTGGAGATGCTTGGCCTCAGCGTGGGGGGTGGCTGGGGGAGGTGACAGTGGCCCCTCTGGGGTGGCTCCTTGGCCAGACTGCCTGTCCCACCTCACCCCGGTGAAGGGACAAGGACAAACACCCTGCCAGGGTCACGGTGCTGTCACGGTGCCCTTGGTGACGTCACACCGCGCTGGTTCTTTGCTCCGGGAGCAGGACACCATCGCTCCCCAGGAACATCAGGGCGGTGGGGGACGTGTTGTGGCCGTCACCCCTGGGAAACACCATGGTGCCCAAGTCCCTGCCACCACGGGAGACCAGGACCCTGGGAGACCCCCAGCCCGGCAGCAGGAGCCCCCCAACCCCACGGGACCCCCAGCCCTCCCGCAGCTCCTCGCCCAGCTGGATGGAGCTGCTGAGCAGGTCCTGCCTGGTGCAGCCGGGGCCAT
>NW_009649189.1:814290-816368 GCF_000708025.1 Charadrius vociferus | reverse complement strand
GCTCTGCCCAGGCCCCGCCCTGGCTCGCCGTGGGGCCCCTTGCTGCAGATAGGGAGCCGGGTGTCCCCAGGTCCCACGTCCCCGCTGGGGGGCCAGCAGCCAAGTGTCACCGAGGCGGTGGCCAAAGACACTGGTGGCTCTGGCAAGGACATGGCCAAGCCAGTGCTGCTCGGCAGAGCCTCCCCCACCATCCTCCCGCACGAGGCCCAGACTGAGAGCTCCAGCTCCAGTTGCGATGATGGAGATGAGCCATCAGCCAGCTGGTTTATCGCCTTCTTCATGGGTAAGTTTGGGTGATGGGGTGGGAGGGAGAGCGTGCCTTCCCCTGGCATCTCAGCAGGGTGGCCACCAGTGCTGAGGGGACCTTCCTGGGGGGGGACAGTGGCTGCCTGTGGGCAGGGGAGCGATGGGCAGTAGGGTGCTCACGAGGCTTGAGATGTGCAAAGAGAGGAGCTGCCACAGAAACCAGTGGTCCAGAAACTGGGTCCATTTGGGGTACCCAGCTCCATAGGGATGTCTGGAGCTGGAGACAAGGGTTGCTGGGATGTCACCAGGATACTGAGCTCCACAGGGACATGGGGAGCTGAAGAAGGGGTCGTTGGGGTCCAGCAAGGGCACCCAACTCTGTAGGGATGTGGGGAACTCGAGAAGGGTTGCTGGGATCCCACCAGGGTGCCCAGCTCCATAGTGACATGGGGAGCTGGAGAGGGGTCGTTGGGGTTCAGACAAGGTGTCCAGCTCCATAGGGACGTGGGGACAGGTCCCCATCCTTGGCTGTAGGAAGGCTCACCCACACTGGAGGATTTTCTGGCGGTGAGCGGGAGGTGGCAGTGGGCACTTCCAGAGTCCTTTCCACCAGCGTTTCTGTGGCTCTGGCCATCCCTGCGTTGAGCAGAGGCCGGACTAGAGACGACCCGAGACCTCTCCTATCCTACACCGCTTTCATCCACCATGCCATGCCTGGTGCCTGGCTCTGCAGGGTCTCTGTCATGGTTGGCACTGTCCCCAGAGCAACCATTTATCCCCTGAGAACAGCGTCCATCCTTCCAGCTCAGGACTGGGGACGTTACACGGTCCAGGAGCAGCTTGAGCCCCGCTTCTGTGATTTGGGCCGAGAGCAGGAGCTACCTTCTTGGAGCGCACGTGCCACCGGGTCACCAAGACCTGATGGCTCCACGGGGCGAATCCAGACCCCAGAAATCCCCGTGGGGGAACCGAGGACGATACTGGCGGGTTGGTACCCGCCTGCCTTAGCTTCCCCTCTTGCTGGGGCATGGGGTGGGGGTGCTGGATGTGGGGATGGGGAGAAGGGGCTGTTCCTCCAGCTCCCTCTCCCCCTACAGGGATTTCTCTGCCGGGCTTTGCCCAGGGCGAGTCGGCGTGCCTCTCATCAGCCCCCATTGGGGCTGATGAGAGGCACGCCGACTCGCCCTGGGCAAAGCCCGGCAGAGAAATCCCGTGTGCCGCGTGTTGCCCCATCGCTCGCTGGAGGTTTTTTTAAGGTCTACGTAAACATGGCATTATTAAACCCAACAGTGGGGACACGGCTTTTCCGTTCTTCCCTGCAGCATCACTGCCTTCCCTGATCCCCCACCCATTCCTGCCAACTGGGGACATGTGGGGCCCAACCCCGACCTGGCTGGTGATGCTGAGGGGGGACACAGGGACCTGGAGTGGGGGGGACAGAGAGGGCTTAGCAGGGGACCCTGCAAAACCTCAATCGCTTCTGATGGAAAAACTTGTTTCTGCTCGGTCCCGCTGCCATCCTTCACTACCTCCGGTGCAAACCCCTTCCTGGCCACCGCTGCAGACGAGGAGGTAAGTGATGAGCTGGAGCTGCGGGGTGAGAGCTCAGGGTGACACCGGGGGGGTGTCCTAATTCTCCCAGTGCCACCACGTCCCCAGGCCTGGTGCCGGAGATGGGCAGCACTGGCCGGTGAATCCTTCATAAAGGGTTTGTTGGGGTTTGTCATGTGTGATGAGTTGTGGGAGGGCTTAGCGGGGGGGGGGGGGGGGCGGTGGGGCAGGAGACCTTCATGGCCGTAGCTTGGGGTGGGACATCCTGGGGTGGGGGGGTT
>NW_009649189.1:812185-813930 GCF_000708025.1 Charadrius vociferus | reverse complement strand
CCCTGCGAGGGGCTGGCACTGGCCGGATATGGGGGACCGTGGTCCCCAAAAGCCCCCAGACCCACCCCCCACTACCCTGACTGGGGGGACTGGAGCTGCCTGGAGAGGAACAGCCTGGGGGGCTTGGAGCAAGGATGGGGTGACCCTGGCACGTGGATCTAGGGGGCTGGGAGACCTCAGAACATGGGTTTAGGGGGCTGGGAGACCCTGACATGTGGGTTTAGAATTTGGGGGACCCCAGCACATGCATCTAGGGCTATTTGCTGCTCTGCAGGGGTCCGGCACGGGGAGCGACTTGGGCACAGGCAGCTCTTCTGGGCTCAGATCAAGGGAAAGAAGGCAAAAAGCAGGAATCAGACCCTCCCAGGCTTTCGGGGTGCCCTCAGCCCATCTGGACCCCATGCTCAGGACGGCCGGAGCAGATCTCGGGGGGGTACTGTGGGGGTGCACGATGTGGCTCATCCTCTCCGTGCTGGGAAAAATGCGTTTTATCCCCATCTCGGAGGCTGCCCCCCTCCCCTCTGCAGCCAAAGCCACCAGGACCCGCCTTGACGCTGGGGCGATGCTGGGTGCAGGCAGGGGGGGAGCAGCGAGGTGTGGGCAGCGAGGAGGCAAGGGGTTAACCTCCCCGCGCCGGATGCAGCATCCTGGGCCGGGCTCTTTCCATCTTGTTTTGGTTTGGAGGAATAAAAGCTTTGGCAGCGTTGTAGCCGCTTCCCAAAATAACTCGGCCTCCCATGGTAATTACAGAGCTCTGGTCCCCGGTAGCGGCTCGCGGTGGCTTCTCGTCCTCAGTGTTGCTGCGCCGGGACCCGATAACACTGCTGCCAGTCGGGGCGAGGGAGACCGGCGTGCCTCGGGGACCTCAGGGACCTCTCGAGCGGCGCCAGCCTCCCTCGGCGTCACCATCGCTCCCCTTTGCGTCATCCCCCGGACAAGGAAAATACAGCCCCTTGCATACCCCCCTCCCACTCCGCAGCTGATCCCTTCGGCTTTTAATGCTCTATTTAAAGCCCAGGGCTGCAGCTTGCCGGCCTTCACGGGCAGCGGGCTACTGGAGTGAGGCTGTGGCAAGCTAGAAGCTGCCCCAGGCTGTGCCCGCCGGCGTGGCTGAGAACGCCCAGCTCATCACAGCAGTGCCCGGCCTGCCCTTCCGCCCCCCGTGGGGCTCCGCACTGCTCCTTGGAGGGCACAGAGAGTGGGGCTGAGCTCCTGGAGCCCCCAAGCCCGTAATCCCCAGTAATCTCGGAGGAAAGCGCTCGCAGCGCGGATTAGCGATGCAAACAGCCACCCTCCCCTACCTGCCCCTGCCCGCTCCCTGCCTGCAGCCCCCTTGGCTGGCAGCGGGTGAGGAAGGGCTGCCAGGCGAGCAGGCTCGCTGCTCAGCCCCCCCCGATGGATGGGGTCTGGGGGGGCCTTTGGGGGTCCCCCCACCAGCACCAGAATGAGCCTGTGTCGGTTATTTATGGGAATAAAGGGAACGCGGCGCCATTTGGCTGCAGCCTGGCCCCGTAACGTGGCGGGGGACAACACCTTGAGTGGTGAGGAGGTTGGGGACAAGGCTGAGGTGATCCTTGTGGAGTCAGCCGGCCTCAGTGGGGGTCTCTGTGCGGGGCTGGATCCGCCTTTTCCTCCTGGGAAACGACCACCAGCGTCATCTTCTGGGTAGGGAAACTGAGGCAGGGAGGAGCTGCCCACCAGAGGGATGCTCTGGGGCTGCGTGTGGCTTTGCCACCCACCCCCCC
>NW_009649189.1:809915-811501 GCF_000708025.1 Charadrius vociferus | reverse complement strand
GTGTGGTGCCAGTGCGTTTGCCTGCTGCTCAGCACCTAGCGTGTGGTTTCCAGTACTCGATACACGCTAACTGGTACCCAGTGCCCAGTGTGCCCAGTAGCCGGTGGCTGGTGTGCCCAGTGCCTCCTGCCCAGTATCTGGTACCTGCCGAGCAATGCCCAGTACTGGTGCCCGCTGCTGGGAGGTCACTGCCTGCGCCAGTACCCTGTCCCTGGTGCACCATGCTGGTGCCCTGTGCCCGGTACCCAGTGCCAATGCCCTGTACCCAGCGCAAGTGTCCTGTTCCTGCTACCCAGTGGCCCCGGTGCTGGTGCCCCATATCCCGTGCCTGCTGCTGGTGCCCCGGTGCCCATGCTGGAGCCCAGTGCCTGGTGCTGCTGCCTTGTACCACTGCCCCGTGCCCGGTGTGCAGTCCCTGGTCCCAGTGCAGGATGCCAGTGCTGGCTGCTGGTGCCAGTGCCAGAGCGTGGTCTGCAGTGCCTGGTCCCAGTGCACAGTGCTGGTGCCAGATGCTGATACTGCTGTTGGGTGCTGACACCAGTGCCGGCTGCTGGGGCCAGTGCTGGATGCTGACGCCGGTGCCAGTGTTGTGTGCTGGTGCCAGGTGCTGATGCCAGTCCTGGTGCCAGTGCCTGGTGCATGACGCCAGTGCTGGTTGTTGATGCCAGTCCCAGTGCACAGTGTACAGCGCATGGTGCTGGTGCCAGATGCTGATGCCGGGTGCTGGGGCTGGTGCCGGATGCTGATGTTGGTGCCCAGTGGTGATGCTGATGTTGGTGCTGTGCGCTGGTGCCAGGTGCTTATGCCAGTGCCTGGTGCCAGTGCTGGGTGCTGATGTTGGTGCCCAGTGTGGTGTCAGTGCTGATGCTGGGACCTGGTGCTGGGTGCTGATGCCACTGCCCAGTGCGGTGCCAGTGCTGTGTGCTGGTGCCAGTGCCCGGTGCCAGTGTTGGGTGCTGATGCAGGTGCCTGGTGTACAGTGGCTGGTCCCAGTGTGGAGTGCTGGTGCCAGATGCTGGTGCCAGATGCTGCTGCCAGTGGCTGGGGCTGGTGCTGGGTGCTGATCCCAGTGCCTGGTGCCTGGTGCTGGGTGTTGATGCGTGAGCCTGGTGCAGTGCCGGTGCTGGGTGCTGATGCTGGTACCCAGTGTGGTGTTGGTGCTGGGTGCTGCTTCTGGGACCTGGTGCTGGTGCACGATGCTGATGCCAGTGCCCGGTGCCCAGTGACGATGCGGGTGCCTGGTGCCGGTGCTGTGTGCTGGTGCCAGTGCCCGATTCTGGGTGCTGATACCGGTATCCGGTGCCAGTGCTGGGTGCTGATGTCGGTGCCCGGTGTGGTGTTGGTGCTGGGTGCTGATGCTGGGACCTGGTGCTGGTGCCCGATGCTGATGCCAGTGCCCGGTTCTGTTGCTGGGTGCTGATGCTAGTGCCCGGTGCCCTGTGCCGGTGCCCGGTGCCGGTACGGGGTGCTGATGCTCGGTACTGATGCCGGTGCCGGTGCTGTGTGCTGATGCCGGTCCCCGGTGCCCATCGCCGGGTGCTGATGCCGGTCCCCGGTGCCGGCGCCGGTGATGCCCAGCCCCCCCC
>NW_009649189.1:807511-809026 GCF_000708025.1 Charadrius vociferus | reverse complement strand
GGAGGGTTGTGGCCGTGGCTTGTGTGGCACCAGGGTTGTGGCAGCTGGGACAACGGCCCTTGGTGGGAACCGTCGCGGCCATCCTTCTCCGGCAGCCGCCGTGGGAACAGGACCGGCACATTCCTCCGGAGTGGGACGCAGTGAAACCAGATAGGAGGGCGGCTGGCGGAGCATGTCGCAACCGGCTCCTGCGAGCGCCTTCCCGAAACGCTCGAAACCGTGGCTCTGGGGATGGACAGATCCAGGCTTGGAAACATCTGGGGGGGGAGGACAACAGTAGCAGCTGGGTACCAGAGGGGAGCTGGGCTCCTTCGGCCATGGGTGTGGGGTGAGATAGGGCTGGATGCCAGCTGTGGGAGCATCCAGAAGGAGCTATGGAGGTGGAGCCGGTGTCCCCCGACACCAGTGCCTCTGTCCTCAAAGTGGTCCATGCTCAGAGAAGTGGAATAAGCAATGGTCCCCCTCAGCTTCTGCTCCTAGCTCTTCGTGGGCTGGATCTTCTTGCCTGTCCCCACGTGCTGAGATGCCACCTTGTTTGCAGCTCAGACATGCCCTGCTGTCACTTGCCAGCTCACTGGGAGGCACCGCACATGGTCCCATCCTGGGGTCCCCGCACAGGCACTCACAGGTGCTTCAAGCTGGAGGATTCCCTGTAGGAAAGGGGCTGGAGCTGCTGCGCTGAGGGATGTGCCAGAAAGACTCTCATCCTGCATGCTCACCCGCCTGGTGCTGTCACCCTGCCCAGACCGGGGGACCTGTGCCACCACCTGCCTCTGCATCCAGAGGGTGCCCAGCACCCTGCTCCTCTTAAAGCTGTTGGTAGACTCAATTTCCCAAGTGGGGTACTGCCGACGTGGCGGGAGGGGAGAGCCGGGGGTAAGAAACTCTGCTTACACTGTGCGGGCGGGAGCATCCCGCACATCTGGAGGCAGGTTGGAGCAGGCGCAGCCCACGTTGGTCCTGGCAGAGCTGGGCTTTGGCGGGGGCCACTGTGTCTTTGTCCCATGTGGAGCTCACGCCTTTGGGACAGGGGGTGCTCAGCTGTCATGCCGCAGGGGAGCGGTGTGTGCCGTGCCGTGGGTGGGCACATCTGGATGTCACCTTTGGGTGGGCTGGGGATGCCTCGGCCGGCCCGGCTGCGGTGACAGCACCTCACTAGGACATTCCCTCCCTTTCCCGGCAGAAAGAGGCTGGGAAAACACATCCCGTGGGAATGCGGTGCCAGGCAGAGACACGCTAACGGGCGAGCCAGGGATTTTCCCAGCTCAGGCTTTGCCCACTGCCCCCGTGCCCCGCTCTGCCACGGCCCTTGGGTTGTCACCGTGTGGAGAAGGTGCGATTCGGTGTGGCAGGCGGGGACAAGGCAGCCGCGTGTGCCACCTCGCTGGAGCTGCTGGGCCGGTGACAGCCTCGGCGCCGAGTGCCGGCTCGCGCGCAGCCGGGCGTGTAATCCGCTTACGGGGGCACCGGCGCTGCCCCAGGCTCTCGCTTGCGGAAAATCCCGCTCCTGCCCGG
>NW_009649189.1:796182-798705 GCF_000708025.1 Charadrius vociferus | reverse complement strand
GTGCCGTCGGGAGCATCCCGCACATCTGGAGGCAGGTCGGAGCAGGCGCAGCCCACGTTGGTCCTGGCAGAGCTGGGCTTTGGCGGGGGCCACTGTGTCTTTGTCCCATGTGGAGCTCACGCCTTTGGGACAGGGGGTGCTCAGCTGTCATGCCGCAGGGGAGCGGTGTGTGCCGTGCCGTGGGTGGGCACATCTGGATGTCACCTTTGGGTGGGCTGGGGATGCCTCGGCCGGCCCGGCTGCGGTGACAGCACCTCACTAGGACATTCCCTCCCTTTCCCGGCAGAAAGAGGCTGGGAAAACACATCCCGTGGGAATGTGGTGCCAGGCAGAGACACGCTAACGGGCGAGCCAGGGATTTTCCCAGCTCAGGCTTTGCCCACTGCCCCCGTGCCCCGCTCTGCCACGGCCCTTGGGTTGTCACCGTGTGGAGAAGGTGTGATTCGGTGTGACAGGCGGGGGCCAGTGCCACCTCGCTGGAGCTGCTGGGCCGGTGACAGCCTCGGCGCCGAGTGCCGGCTCGCGCGCAGCCGGGCGTGTAATCCGCTTACGGGGGCACCGGCGCTGCCCCAGGCTCTCGCTGCCGTAAATCCCCGCTCTTGCCGGGAGCGTGGGGTGGGACAGTTGGAAAGTGGGGGGTGTTGGGGAACAACTTTGCTACACCAGGCGTGGGGGGTTTGGGGAGCAAGGGGGGTTTGAGGGAGCCAGGGGCATCACTGTTAGGGTGCAGAGCATGATTTGGGGGTGGGGTGGGTGGTAAACGTGCTGAAAAGCCATCAGGGAGCTACGGTGTCAGGCAGGGATGGTGGCACTGCTCCCCTGGGACCGGGGTTGAACAGGTGGGGATGGTGGGGTCTCCGCCACCGGCATTGGGTGGCCTCAAAGCTGGAGGTGGGGGAGATCCAGCACTGGGGTTAGGAGCGTGGCTGGGACCCAGGGGTGCTGGGGACCGGCACAGAAGCATCCAGGCCCCTCTCTGCGTCCGCAGTCTCATGGTTCGTTACGCCTGTCCTGGCCCCAGCTGATGCTTTGGAGCTTTTTCGCGCTTTCCTGGTGAACGCGGCCCTTCCGCGGCCGAGCGACCCCGGCTTCGCGCCTGAGCTGCTCTGATGCATCTTGACACGCATCAAGGTGAATCACCGTCCCTGGTGACCAGGGCAGTGACAGCTCAGGTGCCCTCACTGCCACCCATGGCTCCTCCTGGGGCGGTGTTAACCCTTCGCCTCCCCAAGGATGAGCCAGGGAAGCTGAGACAGGACCGCTGGAGCTTCTGCCAGGGATCCCTGTGGTGGGCATCGTCCCTGCTTCTCCCTGCCCGGGGTTGGGTCCTTCCCAGCCAGAGCCATCAGGCCCAGCTGGAGCAGCAACGCGGAGCAGTGCAGGGAAACTTGCATTGGTGGGAGCAAAAGTGTTGAGTTTTCAAACAGTCTTTCGTGGAAAACTGGGGTTCTCCCCTCAAAGAGGCTGGGGTGCCCTGCTAGGGAGGCTGTGGGGCGCTCCAGGGTGGGGAGTTGGAGAGGATCTGGAGTGTCCCAGGACGGAGGAGGTCTTTGTCTTTGTACAGGAGAGGTCTTTGTCCTGGGATGGAGGTGTTTGCCAGGGCTGAACACCCTCCTGGGCTGTATCCAAGCCATGTGCTCATCCCAGGGGGGCTGGTGGTGGTGGTGGTCATGCAGCCCCCAGGACCTGCCTCATCAACTCTTTGGCCAAGAGTGCTTTGCTGGTCCTTCACATCTCGACAACCGGGCAGGAGCTGGGCTTGGCTCTCCCCTCCTGTGTCCCCCTCCAGCGCTGGTCCTGCCCCTCAGCACCCGTAGGGGCCGTGCCTGGCTGCTGGGTGCCGTGAGCACCCCGGCCACGGTGCCTGCTCAGGGTGGAGCTATGCTAATGCTGCTCCCCATCCCTCGGCGCAGCTGGTGCCGCTCTTGGCATCCTTTCCCGGCCACCATTGACACCGGCTCTGCCATGGCCACCTGCCCCGAGCTGCAGCCTGGGCAAGAGGTACGGGGGCAGCGTCCCACCCCGGCAGGGTGAGAGAGAGGACAGATGGGGATGGGGGACCCAGAGCACCCATGTGCTGCGGGGAGGTGCCACAGCTGGTGGCCCTGGGACAGTCTTGTGGGGGGACGCACTTGCTGCGGGACCCCCGAGGATGCGGTGCGAACCCGCCCTGTGCCCCGAAGCCATCGGCTTCTCTGGGGTGGGGGACACGAGGGGGAGCCCCGAGGGGCTGGAGCCCCATGGGATGGAGGGGCAGCAGGGCTGGGAGCACTTGGAGGTGGCATCATCGTCTCCCATCCCTGTGCAGCCCCCCCCCGGGCTGTGCCGTGGTGGGGGTCGGTGCTGAGCCCCCGCCGGGTCAAAGTCAGTGAGGAAGAGGATGCTGTGGTCGCACAGACCTGCTGAATGCTATCGACCTGCTGGGGGAGAGTGGGGTCCCTGCAGTCCCTGCCATGGGGGCACCTGCTGCCCCCCCCCCAGCCAGGAACTGTGGCCCCCCGTGCGGGTGGCTGCGGGAGGGCG
>NW_009649189.1:790937-794198 GCF_000708025.1 Charadrius vociferus | reverse complement strand
ACTCCCCCTTGCCCTTGCTCTCCTGTCCCAGGGGAATCCGGGCTGGGCAAGTCCACCCTGGTCAACAGCCTCTTCTTGACGGACATGTACAGAGACCGCAAACTGCTGAACGCCGAAGGTGAGGGAGGACAGTCCCAGCAGTGGGGTGTCCTGGCTGTCCCACGGGGGGTGGCAGAGCTCCTGGGGGGACTACAGCCCCTCTCCCTACCCAGTGGGGCTCCTCCGAGTCTCCGAAGCCACATGCGGCGTGTTGCCAGCTGCCTGACAGCACTGGGGACCGCTCCAAGGCAGCGGGGACGCCCCCCCTGACCAGCACGGAGACCCCCCATGGGGGCTTTGTCCCCGCTGAAAAAACAAGCCCCAGCTTGTTGGGAATCGGCCAGAGCTGCAGCAAATCCGAGAGGCTGCGGATGGTCGGGGTCCAGGGCACAGTGCTGGTTCCGCTGCAATCAGTTTTTGAATTAAAATCGCCCCAACTTGCCCAAATCCCTGGGGGTTCGAGGCAGTTGTTTGATTTGTTTTGAAGCGGTCAGTTGATTTGTTTCCATCACTCGGAGCAAAAGCCAAAACGCGTGTGGCTGCGTGCACGTGAGGCAATGGGAGCATCCTTGGGGATGTGGGGACGCGGAGGGATCCTGGGGGTAGAGGGGCACGTGCCGTCCTGGAGCCGTGGGGGTCACACGTGGGGGCACAGAAAGCCACAAATGCTCCCACGGTGATGCGTGGCCCCAGCAGGAGCCGGGCTGTCATGGGGTGGTGGTGGCAGAGCCACCGAGGGAGGGGTGCACGTCCATGTTGGGATGTGGGAGGTTGTGGCACAGGGCATCCTGTCTTGGTCTGGACCCTGGTGCTCGTGGGGGCTGATCCTGCAAAGCCACCCAACCCCTCTGGGATGGAGGGTGACACCCGGGGGCTGCAGCATCTCCCCATGTCACCCCCATTGTCCCTTGCCTGGGGTGTCCCCCGCCGTCTTCCCATCTCCTGCTGCTGCAGAGCGCATCACACAGACAGTGGAGATCACCAAGCACGTGGTGGACATTGAGGAGAAGGGTGTCAAGCTGCGCCTGACCATTGTGGACACTCCGGGCTTCGGTGACGCTGTCAACAACACAGAGTGGTGGGTCCCATGGGGCCGGGGGGTGTCTCCCTGGGGCTGGGCAGTGCCACTGTGCGTGCCAGCGGCTCCAAGGGTGGGATGCCCATGGCTCCTCAGGGTGGGATGCTGAGCCATGGGAGACGTTGAGCTGGGGATCCAGGGAAAGCAGGGGACTCCGATGGTCACCTCCCTGTCCCCTCAGCTGGAAGCCAGTGGCCGACTACATCGACCAGCAGTTCGAGCAGTATTTCCGTGACGAAAGTGGCCTCAACCGGAAAAACATCCAGGACAACCGCGTCCACTGCTGCATCTACTTCATCTCGCCCTTTGGCCATGGGTACGGGCAGCCCCTGCCTGCGCTGCCAGGTTGGGGGTTCCTGGGGAAGGGGCTCGGTGGGATGGTGCTCACTGGGCTCCCCCCGCAGGCTCCGGCCCCTGGATGTGGAGTTCATGAGAGCATTGCACCAGCGGGTGAACATTGTGCCTGTGCTGGCCAAGGCTGACACTCTGACCCCCATTGAGGTGGAGCGCATGAAGAACAAGGTAAGGGGAGGTTGGCCCATCCTGGAGCCATCCCAGCAGGTCCCTGGGGATGGGGGTGCCCTGCAGGCTGGGGTTCCTGCTCAGCTCTGGGCTGTCTCCATCCCCTGCCCAAACTTTGCCATTGGAGCATCCTCCACGCTCGCAGCACTGTAGAGGACCATGTTGCCCACATGGCCACCAAGGACACATCTTCCCTGGTACTCAGTTGGGGGCTGGAAGGGTTTGGGGTACGGGGGTGTCCATGACACCTAGTCTGGAGGGGACATGCTTTTGTGGGTCCTTGGGGGACACTGGTGCTGTGTGGCACTTCCCACCCCCTTTCCAAGAGTCCTGCCCTCAGCGGGGCTGTCTGCCTCCAGATCCGGGAGGAGATTGACCACTACGGCATCCGCATCTACCAGTTCCCTGAGTGCGACTCGGATGAGGATGAGGAGTTCAAGCTACAGGACCAGGCACTGAAGGTGGGTCTGGCTCCTCCAGCTCCATCCTTGAGGGAGCAGAGCCCCATGGCTGAGAGGGCACATCATCTTGGGGTACCCTTAGGATGCTCTGGGGCCATGCAAGCCCTCCAGCAGCCCCGGCATGGCGGGGTTGGTACATATTGCACTACCCAGATGTGTCACCAGGACTCCATAGGTGGAGAAACCCATGCCGTGACTGCTGCCGTCCCACCTGGGGCTCTCCGTAGCTGGGCTCTGGGATATCATGGCAAATGGGTGCTGGATACGGCCGAGGAGATGTATGTGGAGGGATGTGGGCCATGGCGGACAGGACCGAGTCCTGCTAACCCCCACCATCCTCTTGCAGGAGAGCATCCCCTTCGCTGTCATCGGCAGCAACACAGTCGTGGAGGCCAAAGGCCGGCGCGTCCGCGGGCGCCTCTACCCCTGGGGCATCGTTGAAGGTAACACTGAGCCATGTCCCTGGTGTCCCACCAATCCTGGGGGGGGACAGGGACATCGTGTGCCCCATCTCTGTGCTGTTCAGCCTGTGGGGGCTCAAGGGGATGTGGGGAGCTGGCAGTGGCCCCCTGACCTCGGTCTCCCCCGCAGTGGAGAACCCGTCCCACTGCGACTTCGTGAAGCTGCGGACGATGCTGGTGAGGACCCACATGCAGGACCTCAAGGACGTGACGCGGGAAACCCACTATGAGAACTACCGCACGCAGTGCATCCAGAGCATGACCCGCATGGTGGTGAAGGAGAGAAATCGCAAGTACGGGGCTGGTAGCAGGCTGCCAGGCTGGGGGGTGTCAGGAGGGAGTCTCCTATCTTTGGGGTGACCCCAGCCCATTGTGAGTGGTAATCTTGGAGGATTGCGGGGGGGTTGGGTGTTGCATGTAGGTCCGTACTGGGCAGCGTGGTGGGCTGGGTTAGGAAGCCTCAGCAGCATGATGGGGAGACCCAGTGTGGTGGGGGACCCTTCCTGTGCCATTGGGTTGGGGTTGGCTGTCGGGGGGAGCTGCTCCGGCAATGAGGGGGGACCCTGTGTCCCCCCAAGGCTTGGGGGTGTGTGCACTGGCAGTGGTGGGGGGACCTTGTGTCATCCCCCTTGGTGGGGGTGATGCTCCAGCATCGAGGGGGATCCTGCACCCCCCTGGTGCTGGCTGGGGGGGGGGTGCC
>NW_009649189.1:789719-790624 GCF_000708025.1 Charadrius vociferus | reverse complement strand
AGTAAAAGTACCGGAGGCCCAAAAGAACAAGTGTGGGGGGGCAGGGGGGGGGCTGGTGGTGGCTATAGGCGCCTCTAAGCTGGTCTCTCCATCCGTGCCGCCGGAGAAGGCGGCATCCCTCCGCGCTGAGGCTGTGCTGCGCCGACTGCTCCGCCGACTGAGCCAGGATCTGGCCGGGGCTGTGCTTGGCCACCGCCGTCCTCCTCCCCCCTGCCCGTCCCCCTGACCCCTATATAAAGTACTTGCTGGTATCCAACCCTGTCTCGGTCCTTCTGTGCCCATGCAAGGGCCAGGCAGCCGCTCTTGAGGAGAGCTGGCCCCGTGGCCGCCCACCCCTTGCCCACACAAGTTGCCCCTGGGGGTTCCAGCACCGCTGGTGGTGCTGCTGTGTGCTGGCGGCATCCCCCCGGCTCTCCCAGGCAAGGTGGGATTGGGAGGGGGACACATGTCACCGTTCGGTGGCACCCTGCTTTTCCCAAGCCCAAGGGAAGGGCTGCAGGGTGGGCATCCCCAGCGTACTGCCCTCCCAGGCGGATGCGATTTTGGGGTGCAGGAGGCAGCAGTAGACAGTCTTTCCTGGGCTAGTGAATCTGCTCGCCCTGTGACCGGTGGCTGGCTCAAGCCCTGTCTTACTGCCAGGGATGGAAGGAGCTTGATGTGCTCCCCTCTGGGTCCCCCCGTGGCGAGGAGCCGTGACAACGGGCAGCGACTTCCAAAGCGGCTCAAAACACGGCCAAAACCTCTCCCTAGCCCTGGCACGCTGGCACAGCACCACCCCCCCGGCACAAGGGGACGCCGCAGAGCCCATCCTGCCCATGCAGCATCCACCGTGTCCATCACCCCTTTACAACGGAGGGGCTGCACTGGCGGGGGCACGTTGCGGGGGCACGGGGGGGGACGCGGGG
>NW_009649189.1:787378-788458 GCF_000708025.1 Charadrius vociferus | reverse complement strand
GGCGTGGCCCCAGCCGTGTCGTCCCCTGCTGGGGTAGCACGTGGCATCCACGGGGACCCGGCTGGGAGAGCTGGTCCCTCCCCATTGCCGTTGGCATGGGAGAAGCCATCGATTCGATTCAGCTGGCTGTGGTCCTGCGCGGTGGGGTGGCGCAGGGGGGTTGCCCGCAGCTCCTTCCAGCTTAAACGGGAGCTGATGCTGAGGAAAAGGGGTACGGAGCATCCCTGGGGCTGGCTGGCAGCGGGGCGCCCAGGGAGCCCATCCTGCAGCGGGGCTGGGGCTGTGGGAGAGAAGGGAGATGCTGAGTTGAAGATGTTTGAAAGCAGCAGAGAAAATACCGGGCTCAGGGGGATGCGGCTTGAAGCACCCAGCGGGATGCTTCCCGAAATGCGGAGGGCATGGAGAAAGCCAGGCAGGGGCTCTGTGCCCTGGGCGGGGGGTCCCTGGCACCCTTTGCTGTGGTGGTGCCTCCTTGGGTCCCCCCCAAACTGCTGCATGGCAGGTTGGAGGGGGGGGAGGTTTGGGGGGATGATTGGAGCTGCTCATATGTTCTATGCCTGCAAAAAGGCCCAGGGCGATGCTGGCTGGGGGGGCACAGGGGCTGTGCTGGTGGGTGCTGGGTGCCTGCAAGGTTTGGGGTCTCCAGGGCTGCAGCACCCATGGGGGACTGTCCCCCTTGTGGGGGTGGCAGGGCTGTGGCAGTGTCCTCACCTCCTCTCTCTGCCTGCAGCAAGCTGACACGGGAGAGCGGGACAGATTTCCCCATCCCTGTCATCCCCCCGGTGCCGGATGCGGAGACAGAGAAGCTCATCCGGGAGAAGGACGAGGAGGTGAGTTGGGGGCTGAACCCCCGCCTGGTCATCCCCCCATACCCTGTCCCCAGATCCAGCGCTGGCACAGCCGCGAGGGGCCACCCTTCCTGCACCATCCCAGAGGCTGCTGCTCCTCAGGGCAGGGTGAGGAGGTAGAGGGGCATCGAAAGGTGTCCCCCCTCCCCAACCCACAGGGCTCGGTGAGATGCTTGACCCAAATATGTTCGTGAGGGGGCAGGTGTGGCTGGGGGGGTGCCACCCCCCCACC
>NW_009649189.1:785766-787045 GCF_000708025.1 Charadrius vociferus | reverse complement strand
CCTTAAGCTGCTGTGGTATCGCCTTATCCAACCGGCCAGCGCCTGTCCCACGGGGACAGCCAGGGGACAGGGCACCCGCCCTGTGGTCCCCTGCACCCTGTCCTGGCTGGATGCCTCCCCTCCCTACCCCCCCTCCCCAGGCTGGGGACAGCTTTGTCCCACAAGCTTTGGCTTTCCCTCTTTCCCCTGTAGCTCTGAGGAGGGCCAGCTCCCCGCCTTGTGTCCCTTGTCCCCGTGTCACCTCAGGCTGCCTGCTTACAGCCGTTACGCTCAGCTTGGCTCTGGCTTAAGGGAAAAGGAAAGGATGGGGGGACTGGGTCTGAGCCCCCCCAAGTCCCCAGCTGCCCTGCTGTGGGGGACAGGGTTGGTCCCCCCTGGACTTGGCTGGCACGGGGGGACAGCAGCTCCTGGGGACCAGAGGGATGGAGGGGCAGGCAGTGTCCTGGCCAGGGTGGCAGCCACCACCTGGACTCTTGGCCACTTTCATGCCAGTGCTGGCGCAACGAAGGACTGAAGCTCGGCAGTGTCCAGTCCTGTGTCCTCAGCAGTGTCCCTGTCCCCACCGAGTGTCACCTCTTGGGAGCACCCCCTGTCCCCGGGCGGTGGGGACGGCCATGGCACGGGGGGCACTGGGGAATCACAGTCCCTGGAGAAAGTCCCTTGAATCCCCAGTCAGAGGCTGAGTCCCCAGCCTGGCCTCCCCTTCATGTTGGGCCTGTAAAGCAATAACGACAGTCCTATGCCCGTGGTGTTTCCCGACCTGCGGCAACAGCATCGTCCCTCGCTGGCGTTTCGGCCCCTGCTGCCACTTGCTTGTCTGTGCTGTCCCTGTGTGTCCCCAGGATGTCCCTCTCCCTGCCGCTTTTGGGCAGAGCATCACTGTATGTCGCCCAAGGATGTCCCCTCCCATGTTGCTTCCCAGCAAAGCACTGCTGCATGTCCCCCACGTTCCCCCGTGTTGTCCCCAGCGGTGTTGCTGCCCTCAGAGCACTGCAGCGTGTCCCCCTCAGGCTGTCCCCATCTGTGTTGCTTTCCCGCAGAGCACTATGTCATGTCCCTGTATCCCCCCAGGATGTCCCCATCTGTTTTGCTGCCCTGCAGAGCACCGTGTCACATCCCTATGTCCCTCCAGGATGTCCCCATCCATCTTGCTGGCCTGCAGAGCACTGTGTAACATCCCTGTGTCTCCCCAGGATGTCCCCATCCGTGTTGCTTCCCGGCAAAGCACCGCTGTGTGTCCCCGAGGCGAGCCCTGGCCCGCACCTCCCAGCCAGCAGCC
>NW_009649189.1:784968-785348 GCF_000708025.1 Charadrius vociferus | reverse complement strand
CAGTTTTCCAGGAAAAAGCTCAAAATGGATATTGGGGGATTTTTGCTGCACCCACAGGGGCACCCAGCTTGGCGTGGGGGTGGGAGAGCCCCGCGGGACCCGGCTCTGGGGCTGAGGGCGGACACAGGGACCGGGTCCCCCCTGCCTGCTGCTGGCTCGTGCCCACCTCACGCGCTGCCTTGGAGTCCCACCGCCCCCGGGCGCCTGGTGTTGGGGGGCCAGGATGGGAACTGGGAGGGCGGAGTGGGGAGCCTGAGCCAGGGGATGGAATTGCCCTCCATGTGCTGCCCCCCTGGGCATCCTCGCACCCCCCCACGGTGGGGTGAGCTCTGCGGGGAGACACGGTGACCACTCGGCATGGCTGGGCCTCCCCTGCTAGC
>NW_009649189.1:769343-783031 GCF_000708025.1 Charadrius vociferus | reverse complement strand
CCCCCCCCCCCAGGGTGTATTAGCGCTTTCCTTTTTTTAATCTTGCTATTTTCTTACAGAGAAGTACCTGCGCATGACGGTCATAGAGGCGTTTATTAAAGGATAAGCAGAGTATAGGTTTATAAATTCTTATAGAGCTAGTGGAAATATTTTTATCCCTCCACAACCGTTCTCAATAAATACGGCTGACCTGGCTTGTCTGCAACCCTGAGTCGCTTCTGCGCGGGCGGTGGGCTCCCCGTGTCCCCGGGCAGGCGAGGACGGGGGCCGACAGTAGCCGGCCCCATGGCCTCTTGCTCCAGTTTCCCTGGAAAAAGCTCAAAATGGATATTGGGGGATAACGGATGCAATTCTGACACACCTTCGCTACAGCAGCAGCAGCTCGCAGGGAAAGTGCAAGAGTAACGATGGGGAGGATGGGAAGAGGGGCAAATTATGCAGCGGCAACCTCCTGACATCAGATCAGAAATGGCTTAATGGGAAAGAAAAAGGAGAGAGGGACCCATATGGTGTTTGGCAGAAGCAGGTGACTGCTGGGGGTGGGAGCTGTCTGCCTGGATGATTTGTCGTGGGGAAAGCTTCTTGAGACAATTTCCCAACAGAATTTGGTCAAAACTTTGTCAGGGAGGGAAAGCGTTCAGCAAGGTTCGGCTCGGTCCTGGCATAGTCCCCCCCATACCCCACTGTCCGTCCCCCCCACCTCTCCCACTTCCTATCCCACCTGCACCCATGCAACCTAGTCCTCTCTCCTGCACCCCACTATCCTCCCCCTGCACCCCATCCTCCCCCCCTGCACCCCACTGTCCTCCCCACAGTGCTGTTGGGCTGATCCACCCGCCTGCCCACTGTGACCCAGCAGATCCCAGTACAGCCCAGCCCCACTGCGTGTGCTGGGGGTGGCAGCGAGTGGGGGGTGCCCAGGAGTGCGGGGGGTGGCAGTTTGGGAGGGCACCCGCCCTCGTTCAGGCCTGGCCCCAGCCCAGGGCAGCACATTGGGATGACTCTGGGTCCCCTGCCATGACACCCACCAGCAGCCATCACACGCATGGCACGGGGCTGTACCTGTCCCCTTGTGGGGCTGGGCTGTGGGGTGTTGGGGGGAACATGTCCCCAGGCACCCCCAAGCCCTCAGAACCCTCCTTCGCCATCCATCCACACTTCCTTCCATCCATCCGTCCATCCATCCATCCACACTTCCATCCATCCATCCATCCATCCATCCATCCATCCATCCATCCATCCATCCATCCATCCATCCATCCATCCATCCATCCATCCATCCATCCATCCATCCATCCATCCATCCATCCATCCATCCATCCATCCATCCATCCATCCATCCATCCATCCATCCATCCATCCATCCATCCATCCATCCATCCATCCATCCATCCATCCATCCATCCATCCATCCATCCATCCATCCATCCATCCATCCATCCATCCATCCATCCATCCATCCATCCATCCATCCATCCATCCATCCATCCATCCATCCATCCATCCATCCATCCATCCATCCATCCATCCATCCATCCATCCATCCACACATCCATCCACACTTACATCCATCCACACTTCCTTCCTTCCTTCCTTCCTTCCTTCCTTCCTTCCATCCATCCTTCCCTCCCTGTCCCTGATGCCCTAATCGCCCTGAGCATCCTCACCTGGTCCCCACCCACACCCCTGACACCCCATTTAAGCTCAGCAGCAGCACCCAACCCCTGTGCCATGGATGCACTTGGCCCATTGCCGTTCTCCACAGCCCCCTTGCTTGCTTACAGGGTTTCCTGCCTTCCCCTTAGGTGTTGTTTTACCTCCATCTGATGGTTTCTGGACCTGTAGTGGGACCTGCTGCCACCACAGCCCTGCTCGCTGCCCTGGGGTGGCTGGTGCCAGGGCCACCTGCAGCTCCTGGCGTGTCCCCTCTGTGCAGAGCATCCTGCGCTCACTGCTGTTCACCACGGGGGTAGAAAATCTGCAGGTGGTGAGGGGGGCTGGAAAACCAGCCTTCCCCCACCCTGGGGGTGCCCCCAGCCCCTCGTGCACCCCCTCCTCTGTACACTGTAGGTTCTCCCCATCCCTCTTCCCCTGCACATCCTCCCCCTAGTCCCTCTGATCCTAGATATCATCAGGTCCTGCGCTTCCCCTCTGCCGGCACTCCCTCCACATCATGGACCCGAATCACAGACAGTAAAACACCTCCCATCAGTATCCCCCCAAACAGACCAGGGGCTCCTCAGCGAGACCTGTGCCATCCCCACACTGTCCTTTATCCCCGTGTGGATAGCGAAAGTCTGTCGAGTGTATGGTTGTATTATTTTTCTCTGCTAAAGCAGCCAAAGCATTTCAAAGGGGTTCCCCAGATGTCCTCGGCAGAGAGGTAAGGCCAGGCTCCATGTTTCTCTGCTCTCTGCATCGTGCAAGATGCACCAGTTTTGGCTTTTCACTGAGCTGAGTGGGGCAGTAGACACGCTGGAGGGAAGGGGTGGTGTCCAGAGGGACCTGGAGAGGCTGGAGGAGTGGGTCCACATGAACCTCATGAAGTTCAGCCAGGCCAAGTATAAGGACCTGCACCTGGGTTGGGGCACCCCCCAGTACCAGCACAGACTGGGGGAGGGAGGGAGGGAGGGATGGATGGATGGAGAGCAGCTCTGCGGAGAAGGAGTGGGGAATACTGGTGAGCAGCATGGCCGGCATGGCAAAGGAGGGGATGGTCTCCCTCTGCTCTGCTCTCCTCAGACCCCCCTGCAGCACCACCTCCAGCCCTGGGGTCCCCAGCACAGGGCAGACATGGACCTGGGAGAGCCGGGCCAGAGGAGGCCACTAAAATGGTCCGAGGGCTGGAACACCTCTGCTGTGGAGAAAGGTGCCTTGTGGGGAGCTGCCAGCCCCATCTGCTGCCTGCTGCAACTTCTCTTGCCTTGGCTTGGAGCTGGGGCAGGAAACCACCCCCATGGGGTCCTTCCCTCCTTTAGCAGTGCTGCCTCAGTCCCACCTTGCTCCCTCCTTCATTTTACAGAGATGCTGATGCCCGCCTCTGGCTGGGGATGCCAAAATAGGCTATTTATCAGGCCACCTCCCCCCCCATCACAAACATTAACCCTCATAACATCAATGTAGAAATGGAAAATGTTTGTGGTTCCTTGTGGGGAAGCAGCTCTTGCTCCCAAGGCTGGGATGTGTCATCCTACCTCCTCCTGCATCCCACTCTTGCAGCTCCCAGTGCTCCGAGACGGACCCCGCACCGATGGCCCTGCCTGCCTCTCCCTTCCCAGAACAGCCAACAGAGCCTCTCATTTTGGCCCCAAACCGGCTGATTTAGCCTGGTCCCCCTTCTTCCTGGAGGATAAAACCTGGTGCTGAAGCTCGGGTGACAGTTCCAGCCTGTGCGTACCCTTCGTTGTGCTTCATTCTGTGTGATTTTGATCACATCTTTTAAAATAAATTAAAAAAAACCCAATCCCACTCAAAGCCAGCCTTCCCAGGGCAGAGATATTTCCGTGCGGCAAATGCTCCAATGCGAATTCTCCGATGTCCTATTTTCGGTTCGGCGCCGGCACCGGCTGCAGACATCTGCGCTGCAGCTCCCGTCAAGCCTTCGGCAGTAATCGCGGTGGAAGGAAATCAGAGTTTCTCAGGGCAGAAAAGGAAATCTCTCCCCTCCTTCCCTGGGGCTGTGCCACCCCGTGCCTGCCCCCTAACGACACCCCAACCGCCACCAGCCCTTCCTTCCCTCCCCTGTAGTTATTCATTTATTCCTTATATTATTCATTACGTATTCCCATATCGGAGAGCACCGCTCAACCCCAGTGTTTAGGGGTGTGCGCGTGGGGTGAGCCCCAGCTTGGGGAACCCCCTGTGTGGCTCTCCTGCCCCATAGTCTCCGTGGGGTGAGGACAATGCCCTACGATGCCCTGGGGTGCCCCGGGCAGGGAGGTCCTGTATAGCTCAGGTGGCCACTTTGGCAGGAGGACACCCAGGCCGCTGCTCCTCACCCTGCCGCTGCCTTCCTGGGCCACCCACGGTTGAGTGGTTTGTTTAAATCCAGAAACCAGGGCACTGCCTCTGGTTTCTTCCTCCTCTCTATCTCTCGTACTTCTTCGCCGCTTGTCACATCCATTTCCACCGCTGCCTCTCCTGGGCCCGGCTGAGGCAGCACCAGTCAGTCTGATTGCTCCCAGCATCGCCTGCCCGGGCGGCAGCACGCTGCGGGGCCATGAGCTGTGGGGTGACGTGCTTTCTCCTCGCCTGGCAGATGTGATGAGGATTTGGGATGCCGCGTCTGAACGCATTCGGCAAATGCTCATGATGAATCAGGTAGCCTTTGTGGCCTCTGGTAGACCTGAAAGCATGATGGCATTGCGTGCTACTGCTCTTCCTCTCCTTTAAGGGCAGCTAAACCATCCCAGAACGACCTTGCAGCTGATGAATGGGCCACAGACCAGATTCTTCATAAACTGAAACTGAAAAATAAAAGTCCAGCTCTAGCAGAGAGAAGTCTTCAACACATTTTGTGGCTTCTCTGCTCCCCACGGCCAGAGTGGAAAGACCAGACCAAGAGGTGGAAACAATTTTTTCAGGGTTTATCCCAAATTATGGGAACCCCCAGTCTAGCTGAGGGATGTTGGCTCTGCTCTTCACCAGATACCTTTTAGAGGCTGAGGAGGAAGGACAGGAAACATCTCGGCATATGGAGGTCTTCTCCAAAGCTTTCCAGAGTCTCGTCTTGCTCTTCTGCACATCAGGGCAGGGCACAAGGGACAAAGCATCACCACCATGCTATAAAAAAAGTCCTCCTTCATTTCTACCAGCCACAAAATGCTTATTACTGGCTCCTTCTCTTGTCCTCAGCCTTCAGGCTACCAGAATACCTGGAACTGGGACGTTGTCAATTGTTGACCAAGAGATGCTGGATCTTGGATTTGGTGATGTCACTGCAGAGAGGTGGGTTTCTCAGCTACCTGAGACTTTGGCAGATGTTTGTGGTGTCATCTCTGGTGTTCTTGGTAGGAGGAGACATGAAAACCTTTACTTTCCCTTGCAGCACCTTTGGGGTGTACCACATCACCAAGAGAGGAAAGGAAACCCATTCAGAAGGTCCTGAGGACATCACAAGAGGAAACCTCCCCCAATGCAGCTAGGTGTATAAACCTAGAGTCTCTCTTTGTTTTATCAAAATGCTTCAAACCACTCATATTTATTCAGTGGTGTGGTGGCTGCTGTCTGATAGACATGTCCTGGAGCTGCTGCTTCCAAGCCAGTTGAGACAAAAATTGCTTCTCCGTACTTCTGCTGCACCAGACTTTGTAAAGGCAAACACCGGAGTTCATGCTGGCTCCTACAGCCTCATCGTAGGCAAAAGTGTTTTGGCAGCAGCTGTGGCAGTCTTGAAGAGAGATGGTTTGTACAAAAGCCCACGGACAGGCAGATTTTCTGTGATTTCTGGTCCATACTGCCATCCCTGAAACCGCGTTGCCCTGGAGTCCCACCAAGAGCCTGGTGTTCACCAATCTCAACATCAGCCTGGTGGCTCTCTGCAACAAAAGCAGAGGTGTCTTCTGCTGAAGTCAGCAAGAAGGGTGGTCAGAGTAACCTTACGTGGTGGTGTGCAGGTATTTTGCTTCTTAATGACAGCTGTTTGAGCATACCCTACCCAACGTGGCCTAGACGTTTCTTCAAACACTGGGTGTGTTGAGTGTGGACAGTTTCAGTGATCCAGCACCATCCACCCATGCCGTCCACTTGCCCTACTGGTTTGTAGAGTATTTCAGATTTCTGCTGCCATGACTGGGCGGCTCCTCACAGGAGAGGACTCCCTGGCCCAGACCCCAGCCCACACCCTGGCTGTGGTGGGCACATGAGAACAGCACAGGGACGGGAGATGGATGGGTGTAATTATAGTGTGGTCTCTAATTGCAGAAGAGCCCACCTGTATGGCTGTCGTTTCTGGGAAGCTCCGTCAGATGACTTCACTGACACATTATGCTATTTCTGGAGCTTCCTTTAAAAGACGCATGCTGTGCTGTATTTTGGCAATATATTCCCCATACCCATAGTCTCACAAAACCCACCTGGAACATTTGGTGTGACCTGCCAGTCTGCTGGGAGGCTTGGCAGAAACAGCCATTCCTTGCCTCCAATGATGATGTCACAAGTGATGTCAGCATGAAGTACAGGGACCAAGTAGAAATGACAGTGAAATCTTGGTCTAATGCTGATGTCCCCCTACAGACATGGATGAGGTGCGACTCTCCCGGGTCTCCAGCCAGGACTACAGGTGCCTGGCAGAAGCCCTCAGAGTTGGCTGTGCTTGGGGAAACAGCACCATCTATTTGCGGCATTGGTTTATGAGTGCCTTTGTAGAGAAGACAATGTGGCCTCCACGGTCGGATGCCCGTGACCCATCAGCAGGGCTGGAGATCCATCCCCAAGCCACAAGCTTGGTGTAGCATCCTCTGCTGTCCTAGGTCGTGTTGGGTTAGACCTTACCTCCAGGCACCTCCCTGCAGCCAAAAAGTAATGCCTGATGTTTGCTTTGAGTTTTGGGTTATGAGTAGGAGTCGCACAACGTGTGTGCACAAACCAGGGGAGAGCAGCTGGGTGAGGGGCAGAGGGACAAGGCATGGGGAGGGGGATGCCTCCAAACCCAGCTCAGCACCCCTCAGCATTTGCTCCCTGTGCGTCCCAGGAGGCAGACGTGATCTAGGACCCACAATTCAGGCTTTACCACATGCTTGGGAGGAACGAAAAAGATTTGCTCTATTAAACCTGCTGGAAAAAGCGTACAACGGGTGCTCTGGGGCATCCAAAGAACGTGTGGTCTGAGGCATCCAAAGCTCTCGTGGAGCGAACACTACTACTTCTTCCTGCTTTTCTTCTTGCTTTCGATCAGGTGCAGCCCCTGCTTCTTGATGTCTTCCCGGGTGAGGACAAGGCCGTGGTCTTTGTCAGCAAAATCAAAGGGGTCTGGAGGAGAGAGCGGAGAGGAGTGGTCTGAGGAGAGGCTGTGGGACCACCTCCACTGTGCCTGTGTCCCCAAGGAGAGCCAGCATGTTTTGGAGGGCTGGTGGCATCACAGTGAGCCCTCACGCTAAGCCCTTTAGGTGCTACTGACTGGCTCTTCCACCCCAGTGTCCCAGGGTGACCTGCAGGACCTGGTAACGCCACTGCCATGGCCCATCTCCAACACTGCTGGGGCTTCCCATAAAGGTCTGGAGCCATGGGGCGGTGGGCACAGCTCCCGCTTCATTGAAAAAAGGTGGTAAGCTGCCAAAAACTCAATGGCTCCTCAAAAAGCATCCAATAGGAGGAGGCCACAGACAGACCCAAGCACCGGTTATTCTCCACAACCAGGTGATTTTAAAGACAAGGGTCTCCCTCCCTGCCCCACAGCACCTCACCTTGTTCCTGCTGTGGTTCAACGTTCCCCACCCCACTGACTACCTTTGTCCTCCCACATCCCCACCTAAAACCACCATGCATGTGTAAAGTCTTGGAGGCAGCCAAGGTCAGCCCCAAGGTCTGGAGCCTCAACTCATGGGTTGGGGTCTGCTGGGACAGTGGGAGACAGGCAAAGATGGCCAGAAATCCCAGGGGGCAGGGGCTGGGACAGTCGCTGTGGGACACATCCCTGCTGTGCTCTCCTACCTTGGATGCTACTGCCTATGTCATCCAAGGAAATCTTCAGGTTCTGCGGATGATTTGCAGTTGTTTTCTCCAGAAAATTCCTAACCTTCACAAAAGTCTGTGAAAGACACCCTGGGTTAACTGCTGAAGGGGAGGTAGGTGTTAAAATCCAAGGGGTGTCCCACCTCGATGTCCCCCTGGGGGGGACACCCCACAGTGCCCAGTGCCACCTGGGGCTGAGCTGCTCCATGGCTCTTCCCTGGGGCCACCTCTATCCTCCCATCTTGGGATGGGCCATCCAGGAGAGCCCTGTGTGGGTCCCTAAAGACCACAGCAGGGATGGAGCCCCCACGCACCTCATTGCTCTCATCGGGGCTGTGGCTGTCGGGGGGCAAATTGGCTACCCGCTCCACCAGGTACTGCAGCTTCTGCTCACAGTGCTGGAGCTTCTCCTCCACCCCCCCGGCCTTGGCAGAATCATCCTAGAGTCAGAGAGAGAACAACCTTGGTGGGGAAAATGAGCCTCTTGGGGTGATGGTGGCTGCATCAAGTGTCACCACGCTGTGCTGTTGCAGTACCAAGCACTGGCTGAGGCTGTCCTCACCCCAGAGCCACATGGGTACCTGGCCGGGCACAGTGATGCCATGCAGACGGACGAAGAGGTTGTCAATGCCATTTTCAAACTCAACCAGGAGCTCCTGGTTCCTCAGCATCTGGGCTCGCATCTGCTCCAGCCGGGTCTCTTCCAACTGCAGGTTCATTCTCAGCTCCTCCTCCAGCTCCCTGGAACCAACCACATTGACATCCATACAACTGCACTGGGGTGCAGAGATACCCCAAATCTGTTGCAAAAGCTGCTCGGGTTGCCCCCCCTCCCTCAACTGACTGCAGAGCAGAGACGCTGCCTGCAACCCAACTCCGTGCTGGTACCACTTCCCCCACCAGGCAAGGAGCAAGGGTCCTCCTGGTGCCACAGCAGGAGCTTTGGGTGCTCTGCCAGGAGCACCCTGCTCAGAAAACCTCCTGGTGCAGGAGGGGTGGGCAGCTGCAGTGGGACGGAGGAAGGGATGCCCTGCTTGGACACCCATGCTGCTCATGTGGCCCCTAAGGCTGGTGGCCCGGTTGACACAGCTGTCCCAAGGCCAGCAGCAGCACCTGGTCGTGTTGGGGGGCTTGCGAAACTTCAGCTCAGCCTGCTTCAGCTCCAGCTCCTTCAGCGTCTCCTTCAGCACCTGCTTCTTCTCCTTGCACTCCTTGACATACTGCTCCAGGTCCACTGAGGACTTCTGCTGCGCCAGTAGCCTGCTGGGGATGTCCTGGCCGGAGGAGAGCACAAGGACTCAGCCCACGGTGGTCCTGTAGGGTACAGGATCTGGGCCGTGGCCTCGGGGAAGGTTCTGCACCATGGACCACTGCAAGCTTGTGGCATGGAGAAAAGCAGCTCCATCCCTGCCTGCAAGAGAGGCTTTGGGGGGCTCCAGGGGCAGAGGAGAGCAGATAACCCCACAGTGAAACAAGGAGAGCAGAGAGGTCTCGGCTCTCCGTGGGTTTTACCAGAGATGGGTTTTCACGTTACCCAGAGGCGGGAGCACTGCACCGCAGCCTTGGCCTTCTCCATCTTCTCGGTCACCCAGGCCTCGCGCTCCATCTGGGACTTGGTGGCCTCCAGTTTGGTGCCTAGGGTGGGAGGGAAGCGGCAGGGAAGGATTGGTGAGCTGGTACCTGGCTTGCTGCAAGGAGGTTCATCGTCACCCCTCGAGCTGCTGACACCCTGGGGGAGCTGCTCCTGCAGCCCCCACCCCCCCAACCCATGGGGGGCTTGGCACCCGTGCCTGCTGTGCGCCCACACCCCCGCCTGCGCCGGGCCCCCCAGCTCACCGCTCTCAGGTGCCTTTCGCTTGCTTCCTTCAGCCAGAGCCTGTCGATGGGCACGTTCTGGGCAGCCAGGGAGCGGTACCTGAGCTCTCTCTCCGCACGGAACTGGGCTTCCATCTTGGCCATCTCCTCCTGAAGCATATCAGAGAAGGGATAAGCGGCTGCTGAAGCTGGGGATGGACCTTTGTGAGCCAGCTGAGCTTCTGGGATTGCCAGCATCAGAAATGACCCCCCACCACGTAAACAGGCTGGGAAGGAAACTGGGCAAGGAGGGCTGGAGGACGGAGCATGCTACCTTCACCTGCTTGGGGCAGGCTGCCCCCAGCCCCAGGACAGCCTGGCCCAAAAGCAAGATGCGGGAGGAGCTATGGAGGCATCTAGGTGCTGGTGGGTAAGCCCAGCTCAGCCTCTTTTGCTCTTTATTGCAGGAAGACTTACCAGCCCGGGCATGTGGCGCTGTCTGGGCACTCTGGAGGGTGGAAGAGAGCCCCAGGGTGCTCCGGGACCATCTCACCTTGGTTACATCAGCGGCTTTAAGGGCACTGAAGGCCATGACCTCCATGTCTTCCAGCTCCTTATGGTACCGGTTGGCCATCCCGCACAGAAGGTCCAGGTGCGGAGGCAGGTGGGCCAGCTCCTGGGACACAGGGAGCCACAGAGCGTCATCCCACCCAGCCCCAGGGGTCCCCTGCATGCTGTGACAGGGGATGGTGGGGAGCAGGAGGACCTCGCCAAGCCAGGAGGGTGTCCCACCAGCACAGCTCCTGGGGCACCTCATTGCCTTTGCAGGGGGAGCAGGTGGGACAATGGCAGAGTGAGGAGGAGCTCACCTTCCTCAGGACATCCCGCACCGCCAGGTACAGGGCGGTCACCCTCTGTCCAGCACGGACTTTCGTGAGCATCTTCTCAATGTTGTTCTCCAGCTGGCGAATCACCTGAGGCGGAGACGGGAGGAGGGACATGGGGTGACCCAGCATGCCGAGCCCAGCGCCCACCCAGTGGGGCATGGAGGTTGGATTAAAGCCCTCCGTGGGTGCCATCACTCCAGGAAGGGGTCCTGGGTACCTGCACTTGTGCCTGGTGCCGCTTGTCATCCATCTCAACATCCTCCAGCTGCTGCAGTCTCCTCTGCAGCTGGTCCCAGGCTTGACTCCGCTGCTTCAGCTGATATAACAGCATGTTGCATGTGTTCACCCGCTCATAGATTTTGGCCCGGAGCTTCTCCCGGGCCACCTGGATGGGCATGCAAGAGTTCACCAGGCTGGAGGCAGGGTTCTCTGGGCACCCATGGGAGAAGGGGGTCCCGCCTGGAAAACTCCCCCCAAGGCAGAGCCGGGGATGCTGGGATGCTGCTCCGGGACGTTGTTACTTCCTTGGTAGGAGAGGGTCTGGCAGAGCTTCGCTCTGGGGCACTGGTTGGGGTACGGCAGAGGTGGGCATCTGCTGATGGCAGCAGATGGGTCGCGCTGAGGGACTCTGCCTAATGCAGCCCCGGGGCTGGGCGTCAATAAAATCGATCGGTGCCCCAGATGCGGATGCTGGCGGAGAGCGGCGGCACCACTCTGCCCCTGCAAGAGGCCCCCAGGGAAAGGCAGCTTCGTGAGGCCACCGCCTCTATCTCCATGGGCTTATAACCAGGTCACAACCTTGGGACAGGCAGTGAAGGGCAGAGACAGCATCTCTCTCCCAGGGATGCAGCTGGATCCCGTAGGAACCCGGGGAGACGCGGTGGGATGGCCAAGAGCTCTGCTGGGACAAAGAATCTGCCCAGGGAGCTAAAGGAGGGCCTGCACGGATGGGTCCCGCAGTGGAAAGGGACACATGGAACCACAGGTGAACACCCCCTCTCTTGCCGCACCAGCCCTGTGTCCTTGTGCCGGCACCAGGGCCCTCTGCTGTGCAGTTCTGAGTGTCCCCAGAGCCCCAGCCCCCTGTGAGCAGTCCGTGCTCGCCGGACCCGCCGTTACCTCCACTGTCTTCCTGGCCAAGGTGATGCCCAAGGGCTTCTGCGCTCCACAAGCCTCGGAGACGGTGAGCTTGTTGCACTGTGGGCAGGAGAGGGGCAGAGAAACCATCGCTGTCAGCCTGGGGACGGTCACATCCTATTGCTGCCATGCGCTGCCTGCTCCTGGAGAGAACTGGTGGAGGAGGTGGCTCTGCAGGGCCAGGCCAGGCAGGAGGACAGCAGATAGGACTTGCCCGTACCTTCTGGACAATGCCCAGGGCATTGATGTCTTCCTGCACCGCCTCACGCAGGCGGGGGAGCAGCTCTCTCTTCTGACTGAGCTTTTCCTCACACGACAGTGTGAAAATCTTCCTCCCTTGCTCTGGAGGACATTAAGGCGCCGTTGGTACCGTGCAGGACCATGTGGGGACCAAGATCCCCCCTCCCGCCCTGGGCCATCCCCGCGAAGCCGAAGGGGCAGCACCTTGCAAGGCAATGACGGCGCGCAGCTCCTGGACGCGCTGGCTGAGGCTCGCCTTCCGGCCCGGCACGGTGCTGGTGCTCCCGCCGCGGCTCTCCAGCCCCGCTGCGTGTGTGGTGGCCCTCGCAGCTCCGCTGGTGGCCGGGCTTTGACCAGCGACGGAGCCGAGCTTCCTGCGCCCATGGAACCGTCGCCGCGGCACCTCCAACTGCTGCACGCCACACACCTCCTGCTCGGCCATCGCCACCCACAGCCCTTTCCTCTCTGCTGCTGCAAGCAACAGATTAATTAATAAGCAATGCCTGAGCTCCCCGAGGCCGGGCAGGCAGCGGGGATGCCAGCTGTGTTTCCCATCACCGTGGCTACCGCAGTTGCACCCCGCCCGGCCGGGGGAACCCTCCGAGCCCCGCCAGAAACAAGGAGAACCTGCGTACACCTACACCCAAACACACGACCAGCGCTCTCCTGGAAGCTGCCAGCTTATTTCAAAGGGCAAGAGGAGTCTATTACTATTCCCTAGACAGGCACCTTCAGAAATTTCAGTTAATTAGTTCGGAAATGTCAGAAAAATTCAGTTAATTAGTGCAGGGAGTTACACTCCTATTGAAACGGGCAAGAACAAACCAGCTACCAACACTGATATTTATTTTGATGCTTACCATACATTCTTGCTGAACTACAAATATGATGAGAAATGCAAGCATGTACATTTATTTGTTGATAAATTAAATCAAGCTCCCTCTACCAGAGAAAATCCTTAACGTTTGATTTGCAGAAAAAGACTTCATAAGGAAATTGCCTTCCTAGCACCACGCTCATAAATCAGCTTAGATTGTTTCCGTAACTCAAGATCTTTAACCCGCAGCCATCCTGTTGTGCTTTAGGTGCTGAACATAGGAAACAAAGAAATTATAGGATTGTGAAATCAAGTTTTACCAACACAACATCATCCGAGGCTCTTACTCAGTGCCTCATTTGCAGATTTATGAATTGCTTGTTAGCGCTAATTGCCAGTGACAAGCTAAATATCAACTTTATCATCTTCAGTGCTTCACAAAGTACACATGAAGAGACGGCCATTTGAAAGACAAGCAGTTAAGGGCTTGTACGCATGAGGAATCTTGCCAGTCTGTCCACGCATGTAGAGATCTCCATGTTGAGACTGCATCTACGTGGCAAGTATACTAATTACACCACTAAACTTTCCTAGCCAGCGTTTAAACACCATGGAAGATTACCCTGGGGGCAAGAGAAAGCATTTCAAACTGGATAAAGTGGTTCAAGAATCTCCGTTTCACTGGCCCTCAGCAAAACTCTGACTCTACAGCGGCAAGTCCTTCCAAAATATTACTAAAGAAATTTAACCCAATCTTGCACGAGCTCACGTCAACAGACTGCTGCAGGAATCAGCTTCCAAGAGGGAGCCTTCGACAAAGGATCTAGTGCTGCCGGCCCTCTGCGCCTGACACGTCAAACCTCTCCTCCTCCAGATGACTTCAGCTCTCCCTGCTTAAATTCTAGAAAATTCACAATGTGTTAATGATACAAAGGAAAGGTCATGTCAGGGTACAAACCGGCGCTCTGTTTACGTGTCGTATAACAGGCAGAGTCATGCACTCTGAAAGCAAACAGCAAACAATGAACGCAACGCATGCTCACCCAGGAGAGACCTCAGCACTGGCTAGCCCGCAGCTCCTGACTCGCTGCCTACTATCAGCATGGAAACAGGTACGCAATACTAACGGCTCCTTAATTCCT
>NW_009649189.1:765772-769272 GCF_000708025.1 Charadrius vociferus | reverse complement strand
TTCCTGCTGGTTTAGCTTTTAGCCACCCAAGCATATACGCTTTGCCTGGTGGTATGTATTTTTTACTATCTTCGTCTCCAGCTATTGTCCTCTCTTCCCCTCTTCTTTGAAATACAAAAGTTCAACTTAAAAGCATTTGTTTAACACAGCTGAAACGAGACGGAATTATCAAGAACCATACACTGTGCCTCAGGAGCTGGCTGGAAATTCTGTGCATGTATTAGAAAGCAGCATAAAAAAGATGAGAGGATAGAGGAAAGCTGCCAGAATTGTCCTCTATCAGACTAAGGAGAAAAGGGGCACATACAAACAGTTACAGGAATTACGGCCCCACAAAAGCCTGTCCACCTCAATGGCCAGGGGCCACCACTGCCTGGTCGAGATTCATTTTACCACGCGAACGAGAACAGCTCACAAGCGCAGACTACCCCTTCGGCCTGCAAAGCATCGCCATGGCCAGAGATACCTCCTATACTATTAACAAAAATAATTCTTTTATTTCTTTCTGTATCTGTAATATATAAATAGATGATAGTTCATTTTTATTAATGTAGCTAAATATATTTTATGAATAAGTTATTTGGAGAACATTTTTTCTAAGTCAGCAAGTACTGTTATATCCAGTGAAGGAAATCGTAAGAATGGTCCTTTAAAGTACTCTAATTATCAAGCAGCCAATTATGGAAGTCTAAATTTTCATGCTGCCACGAGATTACTTTAGATGCGATCCACACTTTGCACCGGTTTAGAAGTGAAAAATGCAGCTCCCTTTTCTTCAGGTTCCTCTCCGCACATACAAAACTCACCCCTCGGTGACCTACGCGATCTGCCACTCCACACTGACAACTTAGAGCAAAAATGATGGGCACCGTACCAAACACTCTTCAACAGCAACCCTTAAAGCAACCCAAAGCTACAGTAACTTCTGTCTCGAGTCTTAACTCAATCCTCATTAGTGCAACTCTGGACACAAAATGTTCTTACAGGCAAACCCATTTGTAAACCAAGCAAGTGTAAAATGATAAAAAAACAACCACACTGCATGGAAAAATCCCAAAGGATTAGTGTCAGAAAATATTTGGCAGCAAGAGACTGGAAAAAACATGACGGCCTAACAGAAGAGAGTGGCTAACGCCAGTCATTTCGTAGGATGTTGTCAAAATCGAATCACTCCAGGCAGGTTGTCATTATTCAAGCTTTTCATCTCCTTCCTCCACGTCTTTCAGACTGAGCACTTCCAGTGTTCCTCTCCCTTTTGTCTCGCTCCGGATCAGCTCATCAATCTCTCTGAAGCAGCCTGGGTCAATAAGGCACACCTGAAATATTTCACATTTCATCAGTCAAGCAATAATATTTGATTTTTATTAGCCCCCTTTCAAGGCGGCAGTGTTAGGTTAAGGGTTGGACTTGATAATCTTAAGGGTCTTTTCCAACCTAAATGATTCTACAATTCTAAGGTCCAACATTAATTTTCATTAAGAAAAAATAAATCGTTTAAGTGCTAAGAAGGACTTTGCAGAGTTGATAAGCAATTTCTATAACATAATCTTTCCACAGAAGTTCTGTAGTTCCATTTACACACTGGACAAGTCTTTTGACAGTTGGGATTGCTATGTTCTAATCTGTTCTCAGAAAGATTTTTACAAATACCAAGTTTTGCTTTAGCACTATTTTTTTATAAAACTAATTAACCGCTGTCAAAATACAGGCCTGACCCGCCAAATAAGTAAAAGTAACATTCCATATTTGCAGAGAAACTTGTCAGTGTTGTAGGAAAGTCTGCTAAGAGAAATTAAGACTGTGCTTCTCCTCAGCTTGAAGCAGCAATCTCAGTGTAATAAAGGCTACTTTCATCACTAGGACTGTGTGAAATTGAAAAGTACAAATTACGCCTCTGCTTTAGAATCTCTGGTAATCTTGCAGCTTATCTAAACTATTTCCATGTATCAATTCATCTTCTAGTCAACCGTACAGGTGTAGTCAAATCAAGCATGAAACACAAGGACTGTTTTATCGCTTACAATTTCCAACTGTTCATGGAAGTCTTCATTCTCAATAACTTTAATCAGTGGCTTGAGCTTCTCTTTCAGTTTCTTTCCCTCCTTTGCTGGAAGAATAAATCGCAGCCTCATGTGAGCACGTTCAATTTGCATGGTCTCCTTTAACTGTCTGATCACTTCCAGCGCCTGGAAAGACGTTAAGAAGAAAGAGCATTTACACACCTGTTTAAAAAACACCACGCAGACCAAAATGTCAAATCCTTTGCACTAGCATCAGACACATTTCTCAGTGCTGATCACTGCCGCCCTGCTGCAGGGAGTTTGCTATTGCGCTATTTTTATAGATTAGCAAGAAAAGGCAGAGTTCTTGCTGTTTGTGATCACTTCAAATACTAAAAAAACCCAGTCTGAAATAATATTAAGTTGCGGTTATAGTGCAGAACAACAGAAACCCATGTGGCTCAGATGCAAAGCCTGATTTACTACCTCAATTTAAAATAAATCATAACACTTTTATTTCTGTTCCAGGCATATCACTGCTGCTGCTTTAATTAAGTTTCTTTCTTTCTCCCTTCCCTGAATGGTTAGAAAACAAACTGCATGAGTTTCAGAGGCTGCTTGTATCCAGCATTCAACTGCCGGCCAGCTGACTAATCGTTCTGTGGGCTGTAGCCCACAGGGTGTTGTTGATCCCTCTGTGACCGCTAACAGAGAAACTACACTTGAAGACAACAGCTCTGAGCAGAAGCTGATTTTGCAAGAAAACTAACCTGCTGCTTCGTGCTCTTGTGGGGTTTGACGGAGTAGTGAATATCCTTCATGGCTCTTTCAATAAGGATCACTGTGTACGGCCTCTTTGTTTCAGGATTCACACATTTGTCAGCCACAATAGTCGCGATGTCTCTAAACATCTGCTCCAGCTGTGTGTGTCGTTCTTTGTCCGATACCTGCAGCTCCCCTTTTGATAAAATCTGCACAGTAAAAATAAAAAAAATCAGTTAATAAACATCACAGATTTTACTAAAGACTGAAAACTCTAGTAACTTTATTACATTTAACAATTGCCTGAATGGTTTGGTTGGATGTGAAGTGCAGAAAAAGAAAAACTGTATCAATGGTGACAGACATTATTACAGACAACACAGGAAAGAGTTCAGAGAAAAAAACCACTATCAAAACAATAAACTACAACAAGAAAAGTGCAGATTTACTTGAATTCTCATCACCCACAAGTCCACAGTTCATATCCTACCAAGCAGGACTAAGAATTTAGCTCTGTTCTTAGCATTTAATTGCATTGCCCAAAGTGAGCAACTGTCCCCTTCCTTTCTGTGCATCCTTGATAATATACCTTAGAATCACAGAATCATCTAGATTGGAAGGGACCTTGAAGATCACCGAGTCCAACCATCAACCCAACACTGCCAAACCCACCACTAAACCATGTCCCTCAGCACCATGTCTACCCATCTTTTAAATACCTCCACGGGTGGTGACTCT
>NW_009649189.1:762894-763429 GCF_000708025.1 Charadrius vociferus | reverse complement strand
AAGAACCGTGAGGGAGGGGGGTGTGTGGTTAAGAACCGTGAGGGGGGCGTATTAACCATGAGGGAGGGGGGTGTGGGGGTTAAAACCCGTATATGGGGGCCTAATAACCGTGAGGGGGGTAATAACTGTGAGGGAGGGGTGTGTGTGTGTGGGGGGTTAATAACCACGTTGGGGGGTAATAATCTGTGTGTGTGGGTAATAAACCATGAGGGAGGTGTGTGTGGGGCTAATAACTGTGAGGGGGAGTGTGCGGAGGGGTAATAACTGTGAGGGAGGTGTATGTTGTGGGGTAATAGCCATGGGGAGGGCTAATAACCATGAGCGGGGGGTATGTGAGGGCTAATAAACGTGAGGGGGGTTAGTAACTATGAGGAAGGTGTATGTGGGGGCCTAATAACCATCTTGGGGGTTAAGAACTGTGTGTGGGGAGCAGGTAATAAGCCATGAGGGAGGTGTGTGTGAGGGCCAATAACTGTGAGGGGGGTAATAACTGTGAGGGAGGTGTATGTGGGGGGGCTAATAACTGTGTTGGGGG
>NW_009649189.1:758510-762586 GCF_000708025.1 Charadrius vociferus | reverse complement strand
CGGGTGTCAGGCCTGGGGGGTGGGTGCTATGGGGCAATTGCAGGGGGCAAGCGGGGTTGGGGTACCTGGGCTGTGGTGGTTTGCTGGAGCCCCCCCCTTGAGGGGTTTGCTGCTCGCGTGGGCCACAGTGCTGGGGCTGCTGACGCAATGGCAAACGCTCTCAGCTCTTTTTTTGTTGGGGGTTCAGTGTTGCTGGTGGAGGGGTGAGGAGGATCCCCTGAAGTTTTTGATCTGGTACTGTAAGTAACAGTCCAGGGGAAAAGTAAGATAACAAAGTTTACAGCCTCTTGGAAGTACTTGGGTTCTGTGCTCTTGTCTGATATCTACAAAAACAAGATCCAGGAGGACTGCGGATAACAGTAGGAGGGTGACATCTGTGTTTCTCCATCAATAAATGTCACAAACAAGCCTTACTTAAGCTCCTGAATGTTTTACATGTTTCACAGACGCCGTGCGAGTGTGCTCCTGGCTACAACATTATGTACCCTGAATTTTCAAGTTGGTTCAGAACAGTCTCGGTTGTTCTAAATCAAACCTCGCCCACATGATAGAATTCTGAAAAAAGTGCTTTCAGTTGAATCCAGGTTTCAGTCTGGCCTTGACACTCTGGGTCAAAGCTTTTGTAATCAGTGTGGCGTCTAGTGCTTAATATAAGGGTTCTGTTTGAGCTCTGTGGAGATGATTTCCCCCTTGAAACGGTGCCTTATAGCTCCAGAGATCTGCATGCGTTAGGTCCGCAAAACTAAGGCCAGTATGCTACAGTGGGTGTTTCACAAGGACTTTTTACTTGCAGACACTTGCACAGCACAAGTGTTTTCTGTGTCTCCCTATAACAGAACCTGCTCCGTCTTAAGAAAAACCCAGGGTTTCCACATGACAGTCTAAAATGTTAGCTTGGATACACAGATGAAACTCAGCTTACATGCCTCTTGGGGGGTGAAGGCTCCTTGATTTAATTGTAGTGTCTTGTCTTCAGCCAGAAGCTGTTTTCTGCGGAGACTGGGGATGTTGTGAGTCTGCGGGTCCTGTATGACTGTTTTCTTGTGTGCTTATTTTAAGTTCACCCTGTAGGAATCTGCTTTTGCTAAATCTGTGATTTATTCTAGATTTAGATGTCTCAATGGATGCGTGGAACTTTTTCTTCACTTGCCTGGTGTCCTTATGGCTGCACAGATTGTACATCTATTCTGTTGTTGGTTTTGGGATCAGCATTTGGATCGTTGTTCAGTTCTTCAACACCAAAACCAAAAAGAAGGTAAGTACTTTTCTCTCAAAAGACCTCAAAATCCGTGTGTGGAAGTGAGCAGTTGCTGGGTAAAGGTACCCACTGGTGCAGTGAAGTGTGCTACTTTGCTGTGAGCCTGCCTAGGTTGTTGCAAATGCCAAAGGCAGTTTTGTTCATCTGATGGTTATAATCCTCCGTCTGGATTGTTTTACGCTTGTGGGTAACTAACATCATGGTTGCTCTGATGTTAGAGCAGATCTCAGATGAAGGCTTCTCACTCTGTTATAAAGGACGTGTCAGCCTGGGTTGCTCTGTTGCTTCAAGTAAATCACTCTGCTTGTGCCCAGTGTTTTCACGTTCATGTTTCCAGTGATGTTATGATGAGGTTGGACTGGTTTTAGAATGGGAGGGGGATTAGGCTGTTCAGAAAGTTAAAACCTCTTCATGCAGGTGAGTAAAGTTCTGCCGCTTGAGTTGGGAGGTTCTCAGGTTCAGCTGGATCCTATTATCTGCCTGGTGTGTGACATAAGTTTATTGTAGCATGGCCTAGTTCAGAGAAACTGTGTGTTGCTCTAGGTGTGAGAATGCTTTGACTGTTGCATTTGTGTGGTGCTGAGAGTCTGCTCCTGGGAAAATGGGGTTAACATCACTTTGAAAAGGGATTAAATGAAACAGTGCTCTTTTCCTAGGGTGAAAAATCTGATGTGAAGCCAGCTGCTTCTGAAGGAGCAGAAAACAAACTTGTAAATGGATATGCCACCCTGCAGGCAAGGGAGGTTTATGTTGCTGGCGTAAAGATCTTCTATGGGTCCCAGACGGGCACAGCAAAGGTATAAGTTACTTTTTTTTTTTTTTTTTGTCCCCACATGCTTGAAGTTGGTTTGAAATATTGTTGAGATTCAAATATGTTGCTTGCCTTAAAAGCACTGCACTGTCTAAACATCTGAAAGTTCATCAGAATGTTCATTAGAAGTCACTGCCCAACATGAAAGATAAGTGAAGACTATATAAAAATAAATGTTATTCTGCTCCCTTCATTTAAGTGGGGCACAGAGTAGAGACTGATTATGAAGCTTAAAATTTACTCTTAAAATGTGCTCTTAATTTGCTCATAGGTCTTGTTAGAGTGAGATGCTGTTTTAGGTACTTTCTTTCTCGAAAAGAAACTTGATTTGTGTGCATGTAAAATCACTAGTCATTAAAATTCATGTAACTCTCTTCTTTCAGCCAGTGTAATTCACTTTTTTAAATGTGACGAAGGTAAAATGTCCAGTTCTCATGTATTATTGTTCTTCCTGTGCTGGGAGACATCTGGTGATGCCATCGCAGGGCTTTTCTGACCCTTAAAATACTTGGGTGGAAGTACTTGATAACTTTCTATCCTTCTTTTATTTTTTTTCCAGAAATTTGCCACAGGTCTAGCTGAAGCAGTTATTTCCCTTAATTTGCCTGTGGAAGTCATTAGCATGGGAGACTATGATCCAGACGATTGTTTAGCAGAGGAGGTAGGTACCTTGTAAACATGGGTAATAAATACAAGCTTTTCCCAGGATTGTGAAGGCTCTTTTCTTCTTTCTTGTATTTCTCTCTTGTTATCCTGGAAATCCCCAAAGCTGTGTATTAAAAGTTGCTTCTCTGCTACGTAAGCAAGTATACCCCATCAACCCTTGGCAGAAAATACTGGAATTCTGAAAATGACTAGGAGGATCATGTAGAATATTTTGATACTAAGGTGACTTTTGTATGAGCTAGTTCAGGTGTGAGTTATGTACCAGGTCTGCCTGTTCTGTCCCTGGCAGTGTAGACCTGGAGAAGGGTTTAAAACCAAAAACGAGTAGATGGTGATACTTCTGCAGCCTTCAAAGACTTACAAGTTAAACTTTTTTGGGGAGGTGTGTTTATATTGAGTCATCACTGATGGATCTTTCTTCCATGAATACTGATAGTTGCTTGTTGAATCCATGAGGGACTTTATAGCTGCAAGAGGCTGTTCCAGGTGTTGATTGGGGTAGGGAAGGTAGGTGCCCAGTTGTGTTTTGCCACCATGCCTCTGTTAGGTAGGGGGAATACAGTTTAAGATAGCTTTGCAGGGAGGAGGGCTGTTCACCACCGTTGGGTTTATCCCCTGCAGCATCCCACACCAAAGATTCTTAACCCACTTAGCAAGAAAACTTGTCTCTCTCTTTCTGATGTAAAGTGTGCTGAAAAAATGCAGTGATCTCTTCTATTCTGTTCTCTTTATATTATCAGACAACCAGCAGGAACATTTGTGTGTTCTTGGTAGCTACGTACACAGATGGACAGCCAACTGAGAGCGCAGCATGGTTCTGTAAATGGTTAGGAGAGGCTGCGAATGACTTCCGCTTTGGGAGAACATATCTGAAAGGCCTGAGATACGCTGTGTTTGGCTTGGGAAACTCAGTTTATGTTGATCATTACAACACAGTAAGTATCTCCTGTGCACCTTTCTTTGATTTCTGCTCCTCTGAAAGGCTAAACCTCCTTAAATGCTACAAAACCTGAATGATACTGGTAGTTTGTGTGAGAATTGCAGCTGTTGTGCGGACTTGATTAGAGACTGGATTTAGGGCAGGGGCAGTGCAGCTTTGAAGCAATTGTGCTGCCCTGTTAAATGGGAAAGGAGTCCCATAAGCACTGTGTTAATCTGGGAGGTGTGAGAATACATTTGGTAAATCCTTACTGAGTTAATTCCACAGACTGGTCAGGGTTGGAAGGTCCCTCTGGAGCTCCCCCATCCCACCCCCCGCCAGAGCAGGGGCACCTCCAGCAGTGGCACAGGACGGTGTCCAGGCGGGTTTGGAATGGCTCCAGAGGGGGAGACTCCCCCACC
>NW_009649189.1:717259-758431 GCF_000708025.1 Charadrius vociferus | reverse complement strand
CCCTTTAAGGATTTATAAGCATTGATAAGATCTCCCCTCAGTCTTCTCTTCTCCAGACTAAAAAGCCCCAAGTGCCTCAGCCTTTCCCAGCTTTGAAAGCTTTCTATTAGTGCATGAGGGTAGAGTACTCTGAATTCTTTCACTTGCTGCCTTTTAGTTTCAAGGACTTTTTTCTATCTTATGTACTTTGCTGTGTTGTGTGGGTTTTGGCTTTGTTTCCTGGTGTAAAATATGATGATATCTTAGCCTAGTAACTAGCTTCATCTTAGTCAGAAAAATGGCATGAGTTGTCACCAGGTGGTTATGTTCATATGGCTGTGGCCATGTGAAATGTTACATGTGTGGACATTTTGACCAACAAGCATAGCACAAAGAAGCTTGTTCCCAGAGTTCCTCTCTTATCCCATCAGTGTGATAGCAGAGGTATTTTCAGATGGGAGCTGGAGGGTGTGTGGTATGTTCAGACTGACTTGTGGCCGTGGTCTTAGTCAGCAGGTGAGAGGGAGTCCAGAAGTCCTGCCTGTGCAGTTTTGTGCAGCTCACCAGCTCTATTTCCAGGCTTGGTCCTTACTTTCTTAATTACCTGCATTGTTCAACTTGGGCTTCGTTTAATTTCCCTCTAACTCTCATCCTGTCCTAGGTTGGAAGAAATATTGACAGGTGGTTGTGGATGCTCAGTGCCAGCCGTATCATGACTCGTGCCGAGGGGGACTGCAACGTGGCCCAGAGCAAGCATGGCAGCATCGAGGCTGACTTTGAAGCCTGGAAAGCCAAGTTCCTCAGTCGTCTCCAGGCGCTCTGCAGAGGGGAAAAGAAGCCCTGCAGTGGGAAGTGCAAGAAAGGGAAGTGCAAATCTTCAAGGAAGCAGAGCAAAGAGAGCTCAGATCACGAACACGGGGCATCAGAACACGAGAATACTGAGGTAGAGCCAAAATCTGTGGGGACCTTGTTTCTGGTTTAGTGCCCCTTGGAGCACTATTTGACTTCTCTCCTTCCTCGTACAGTCCAGAGGGGTGCTGTGGGAACTTTATGCTTCCTTGTAGTGGAGCAGAGGGGGAAGAGGGATGAGATCCTGTGGCAGATAACAGGTAGAATAAGCCATCCAAAAAGAAGGACCAAGCATCTAGGCTAGATGGCATTTATATAATGAGGGGGTCTTCCTTCTGAAGAGGGGGAGGTCTATGTTGTGACGTGCTCTGGGAAGCTAGTGTGGCCTCTCATCAGAGTCTTTGTCTCATGGCCAAGTGAAACATTTAGTTTCCTGTGGGCAGTTAGCCTGCTTCCACTTCAACTTGTTGAAGCTTAGGTGCTTTGCCTGCATCCCAATTTTTTTTTTCTTTTTCCAAAGGCAGTTTTTGAACAAGAAATCCTCTCTCTTGCTCTACAGTGCAAAATCCAGAGCTGCTATGGCACTTTAATCCTCCCTGCGAGCCATTTATTGTGGATTTGAAATGATTGCTATGGCCATGTTGAATTTTGTGGGAAAATCAGGGCTCTTCTCGCTGAGTGGGTTTGAGAGTGCTCACCGCTGCAGGAACAAGAGGAATAAATCTTGCTGTTACACCAAGGCTGTTGTGCTGTACCTTGGCTGTGTACAGAAAGGGAGACATCTTTTCTGCTCTGTGAAGAGGTTGACTTGGAGAGCAGATCTCTCACTCCCTGTTCGTTCAGGCAGGGGCACTTGGAGGAGTTAAAGGGATTTAGGCTTCCAGATCATCGCAGCGTGCAGTGGGAGTCTGGCTCTTCTGTGTGGCTTCTCATGTGGTCAGATAGGCACATGAGGAAAACGGAGCAATCTGGAGGCAGGATATCAGGACTGAGTTTCAGGCAGTCTGTGTGCTACTGAACTCTTAAACTTGGGGCTTTTATCAGTGTGTATTTTTAAATGCATCTCATATACGTTATACAGGTTATTGGCAGATTACTTCTTGTTTTTCCCATAGTCTTTACTGATTGTGAGAGCTGATTTCACTGGTTACCATAGATGAAGGTCTTGTGTTTAACATTCAGATACATTCCTAATTATTTTTTTTTTCCCCTCTTACACAGGCAGAGGAGTTGTTTGAAACCAGTAGTGAGGAAGACGCTGATGCTGAGGGTGCTGGAGGCACAAATGCTGTTGTTGATGTTGAAGATCTTGGCAATATCATGAGCTACATGAAGAAAGCAAAGGTATCACTGTTAGAGCGAGTGTGGAACTGTCAGGTCTTTGTCACTGATCAGTTGAATTGCTTAAAATATTACCTGCTGGATTTGAATCTGTAGGGTCTAGTTGGAGGGAGAGTAAAATATGAGCTATTGGAGAACCTGGCCTGAAAAAGAACATACTTGGAGGTGTGTTGGATCTAGTTACTGGCTGACTGACTCCTTCACCGAGTGAATGCTGCAATGGTAACCTGTTGTTTTCAGTCTGAGAGGAAATTACTTCCACAACTAACATTCAGATCTGAACGTATGTCTCTGCCCCTGTGATTCACCGTCTGGTGTCTGAACACAGCTGTTACTGGATCTGCCCGTGGATACATCAGCTGAAATGCAGGCACGTGTTTTGCTGGTACGTCATGATGGGGAGCAAAGCTGCAGGTGTAGTGGTAACACACTGCTGCAAGACCTGTGTCTTGCTCGCTGCTGCCCTAAGATGAGGTGCCATGCCTGCAGAGCAAGCCGGTGAGCTTGATCTGACCTGGGCCAAACCTGTGAAAGAGAACCATAATTCCTGCTTTGTGTCAGGGTGTTACTGTCTCTGTTTCTCTGTGGTTCTGTTCATGTTCCTTTTTCTGTGTTCAGTCTGCAAACAGGATGTATCAAACTCATTTATTCGATTAGCACACAAAAAGGGGTGAGGGTATAACTAGCTCCTAGGTGAAGCCTTAGTGTGCTCCCCGTGCTCTTTGCTGGCCAAGCAGCTGGCGGTTGGGATGGGAAGGGTTGGCCCCAGGATGGACCTGTGATGTGCTGTGTTGCCATCTGCTGACTCTTGTTTCCCCCTTAGCGGTCTTTCCATGGTGGTGTCTTTCCTCGTGAACCCTTGAGCTGCTCTCCATCCCCCTCTCAACAGACTGACCTCTGTCTGCAGTTACACCTTTCTGATCTTGTGTGCCTCTACAGTGTGGATTTCTCAGAGCTCTTTCCCAAAACTTAACAATTTCCTCAGCAGTCTGAGCCGAGGTGAGGAAGCAAGCCACAGCAAGCCAGGCCTTGGGTCACAGGAGGCTGCATGCTTAGGAGGGACGCTTAGGGGTTTCGAGGGGAGCATGGGGGAGCTCTGTTCCTCACCTTAGGGAGGGGAAAGGAGGCAAAACGCTTTGGCTGCTTGTGATGCTGACATTAGGAGAGTGGTCCCACTGACTTGGGGGCAAGGCTGTGTGAGCTTGTATTGACTGGTGCACTGCAGCTTACAGGAGAACGATGGATGTCTTTCCAGTTGTCTTTCCTTTGGAGAGAGGAAGGATCAACCTTTCTCCCTGTGTACCTGTGCTGTGAAGTGGTCCTCTTCCTCCCCTCCTGCGTCTGTTCGCCACTAGAGGTCACTGACAAAAAGGGAACCGGATTTTCCGATTTTCCGTAGCAGCGTGCCCTGGGAGATGCTTTAGAGCAGGGAAGGGAAGGTGGTGTCGTCCAGCAGTTTTGTGAAAAATCAGGCATTGAGTTTTCACTGACCTGACAAAATATGGCAACACTGTGATCAAAGTGTAGTGTTAACCGGGAAAACAATGTATCTTAGTCCAGTTTATTCATAAAAAGTGAGCACAGTAATAAAATACTTCCTGCTCGTAGCTTCTTGTGCTCATTGTTCTGCTCCTGAGCATGGCTGAAGTCAGTGTGGTACAGTTTTATACATAGGTAGTGAAAATTCAGTGCTGTCTACGACTTTGGCTGATGCATGATTCAAACAATTGACTGTTTTCTCCTTAGCTTCCTCGTTGCTCTGAGCAACAAGACCCTGTGTTCTGGATGTACAAGTTAATACAGAAGTGCAAATATCTGTGTAGATCGGATTCTTGTGGCTCTGATCTAAGTAGCCCCTCTGATCTGAGGGATAGCTTCTGTTGGAGCATGGATGCTCATCTGGAGTTGTAAACTGCAGTTTGCGATCTGCTGCCTTTTCCTTGGGGGAGAGGGCAAACAGTTGTTCTGCTGTGACAGCTGAACGCTGCCTTCCTGCCTCTGCGGATGGTTAAATCCTGAGTGCGCAAGTGTTGGTGCAGGACTGGGCATACACATAGTCTGCATTGACGTGTCCTGGCCCTTTTGGATATTGGCTGTTGTGAGCTGATGAGACAAGAGACCCTAAAACTGTGGCTCAGCCTTTCTTTGTTGCTGTTGCCACTGAACTGTGCTGCCGTAACCATGTCTCAGGTTTTTGGATTAATTGTGAAACTTAAATGGTGTAATTCTCATTACCGGCCCTTTTATTCCTGTTCTGCATGGTTGATCTGCCTGGCCGCAATCTGCAGTTCCGGTTTTGCGCTTCTGTAACTAGAGCAGGTAATGGAGAAAGGGCCCTCAGCAGAGACTTCAACGTAAATCCTCAGCTCTCTTGAACGGGGGTGTCGTTTCCAGAGTGACGGCTGGGTATGCCTGTGTGAATATTTCATGAGGGAACCGGAACCGATGGCCATCCCTGTCATTAAGCCGGCAAAAAGAATGACTTTGTCTCGGTGGTGAATCTCCTGGGGAATGTGCGCATTGACTTGCAACAGGTTTATGCAAACACTTGAATTGTAAAATGATCCCGTAGGGGCAGTTATTTACTGTAACAAAAATAAAAGCTGAAGAGTTGATATGAAAGAGCAGGATGATCTGCATTTATGAAAGTAATTTATCACGATCAGGCACTCTTGCTCCCAGGCCAGAGGACTTAGTTGTTTAAATCCAGCGCGTCTCGGTTTAAGTCATATCCTCACTTTAGTGGCTGTGAGTTTGTGCAATGAGAAGGTTTCTTTTTTCAGATGAGTTGCATTGTCCCTTTCGCCATTTTTTTCCTTTCTGCAGAATGCTGAGCTGTGTAAAATTAGACACTTGTTGTACACTGTAATCTGTTGTTTTGCAGTAATTCCTACCAATGCAGGCAAGTGTTTTGGGTTTCTGTATCTGAAATATCCATAGCTAGCAAGTTTGAAGTAAACTTGTGGTTTTCAGGGTTATATCACAGACACTTCTTCATCTGCAGATTTACTTGGATTTGAAATGTGCCTAACCATTTTCAGCATGGGTTTTGTGGATGTCAGTGCTGTGTATGAACTCCTCTGCATATGGGAGATAGAATAGCGGGTTCTGCCTTGTGCAATATAGTTAATTTGAAATGCTTTAGGGTCCAGCTTTGATCTTTCTTGCAAGCATCTATCGCCTCTTGTGAGAATCACTAGCAGATAGGACAGATGTGCAGTCACAGATAGTCATAATTCCTTGTCCTGCCTTTTATGGGATGGCAGAGGGAGGCTTTGGAGGCAACTGTGTCTAATAAATGTTTGCTCACATCTCTGCAGGTGATCTTAATTTAATTTTGTATCCATCTCCTATTGCTTGACTTGATGGAAATCAAGGCTGAGTTTTGTTTTACAGCTTTTTTTTTTTTTCCATATGCTGCATCTTTGTTAGACTTCATAAAGTATTGTCAAAGGGCTTGAGACGACTACTGGATTCTTGCAGTCATTTGGGTCGGGCAGGTGGATTCAGGAGTTCAACGTGAGTGCCAGAATGTCTCTTCCAGTTGGAGTTGTAGCTATTACATACTCTCCCTTGGAAAAGAGGTGGGTTTTTAAAGAGGTTCTAAGGGGAAAGGTACGCAGTTCAAGGTGATGGTACCTTCTGCAGACAGAGTCTGAGCACGAAACTTGGCACAACATTGGGTGGCAATAGGAAATAATTCAAATATATAAAATGATGGCTGATACAAAGGCAAATTCCACACTTCGCTTGCCAAATCTCATACTATGTGGTGGTGACTACTTCATAACTGCTAAAATCCAGCCCTCTTTATTTTTTTTTCTGAGTAATTAAATTTTTGGAACTTGCGGCAGGTGATGCTTGTTAGGGTCCTGACCTGGAATCAAATCTTTATGGCAGTACAGATAACACCTAGGCTTTCGCAGAGGGAATTGCTGGGCATGAAAATCCCAATAGTGCAGGACAGGACCATGGCCTGAAGGAGGGCTGGGGAGGTCTGGGGCTGTCAGCTCTCGTCTAAGGCTGTGGTGCCAGGCTGGGTGATGCGCAGCTACATGGGTTAAGGTCTGGGGTTTCTCTGCATTTCCTGTGGAAGGACTTTCTACAAGGGTATGTAGTGATAGGATGAGGGGGAATGGCTTCAAACTGGAAGAGGGGAGACTTAGATTAAATATTAGGAGGAAATTTTTAACTCTGAGGGTGGTGAGACAGTGGCCTGGGTTGCCCTGAGAAGCTGTGGCTGCCCCATCCCTGGAGGTGTTCAAGGCCAGGTTGGACGGGGCTTGGAACAACCTGGGCTGGTGGGAGGTGTTCCTGCCCAGGGCAGGGGGGGGGGACTGGATGATCTTCAAGGTCCCTTCCAACCCAAACCATTCTGTGATTCCTACCCTTCCAGCTGCCTTTCTTTTTTTTTTTTTAAGGCTGAGAACCTGGGCCTGTTCTCCAAATTGCTCTTATGCAGCAGCAGAAGGCAGTGGTGGTTCTTAGCGGATTTAATAACTAAGTGGACTTCACTTTTACAATTGTGGCACACTTTCCCTGTCCTCCAAACTCACTCCTCTGAAATGTATGTATCAGATAAAATGTGAAATCCAATGGGTATGTTTGTGGCCTGCCAGACTGCTATTAATCATAGGGACACAATTTCTTAATGTAGATTATCTCCCACAGCTGGGAGATTGTGATAAACTAGAACGACAGATCAATCTCGACTTGTTCCCAGGGAACGAAATGGCTTTGTTAACCTTCATAGTTAGAAACTGCAGGCATGAGTAATAGGAATAATACTATCCTAATTTTTTTTTTTGGATGGGTTGGGAAGTAATCAAATGGGCATATTTTGTTGACACAATTTTGAAATTCATGTTCTTGTTTTCTAAAACAAGAAGTTTAATGGTGCTGATAGTCACATTTGCAATGTAAATACAGGGAAGGGGTGTGTGTGAGAGAGAGTAAGACTGACACCGAGTTTACAGGAAACAAAGCGTGTCCCAGAAAGCGTGCTCAAGAAGTTTCTGTTTAATCCTATGTCCATTTGCCGCAGGGGAGGCTTCCTGATCCCCTTTGGCACTCCTTCCTAAAAAGTCATCCTACATTAACCAGTTTACCACCACCGGGACTGTAAATCACACTACTTGCAGTGTTTCCTAAGAGCCTTTTGTGATCATCTGGCTGCTATGGAAGACCAACCCTCGCTGACACTGGGTGAAGAGACTTGTAATGAACTTGGCTGGAGTTTTATTTGAAATGGGACAGTGAGTTTTAAGATTTACAAACTTAAAGCTTAAAGTTTACAGACTAAGTGTTACTGCAGAAACTTTTAGAGTACGCAAGAATTGTTAGCTGTATTTTAGCCGAATTGAATAAGGCTGGGGTACTTCACTGTCAGATTTAAAAACAGCTAAAAATGATGTGCACGTTTAGAGCTCTCCAGAAACTTTCTCTTGACTTTTAATGGGTGAAAGATTCCTATAGGAGAAATGTGCTCTTATCTGCAACAACTCAGTCTCTGGGCCTGATTTTTGACCTGTGCTACTCTGGCTCAGAATTTGGTGTGATCCTACATTATCCTAATAAGCTTTCAGAAACATCATTTAACTGCTTGGGGACTACTTCTAGCATTAAAATCTGGATTTATCACAGGGACACTTCACCCTTCCCATATCCTGTGTTCAAGTCTTTCTTCTCTAAACCTTGGCTATTGAAAAGAATTGCAATTCATAAGCAAAATTACAAGAGAACTTGAGGCTTGCCTTTTCTATGTGAGACTTGGGAGTGCCCAATGAAAAGGAGGAAAAAAGGGAGGGGAAAAAAAAAGCTTCAAAGGTAACCCCTGGCTGGACATCCTGTCTTTGACATGTGGTATGGTGCTGGCTTCCTTGATGACCATCGTAAAGGGCTTTGGGATCTACAAATGAAGACTTATTTTTGCCCTGGGTGGTTGATCCTGTATCCCTTGCTCTCCTTTATTCTGTAGTAAATTAGTCAATAAAAGGATAATGAAGCAAAGCTGATGGGTACAAAATGGTCTGGAATTCTGAAGTTCCCTTGAGTGTTTGGCTTCCTTTCTTTTCTTTTTTTCGTCTTTTCTTGACCACATCTGTTGTTGGAGGTGATCAGGGTTTAGCCTGCAGCAGTCCAGCCTATCTGCTTACTATTTCTCACAAACTTTGTGCTGCGTTTCTCAGGTGTTTAATTTTCCTGTGCATTTTTTTAAAGTTCTTGCCAGCCAAAATAACACAGTTGCACAAAGTCCACAAATCAATGCACAGACAGTAATTATCTGCTTAGTAATTACTGGGAGAAGCATGGAGGAAGTGGCCCGTTGACTTCGCTGCTGTAACTAAGGAGAGAGCAGCACAAGGTTGTCCTGTGGGAGCGCAGCATCTGTTGCCAAATAAATACGTCGTTTGGGTAAGGTGTTGTGAGGTACAGTAAATGTGTCCGTGTTCTGCTGGACAAGCCCTGCAGGTCAGTCATTTGGCAGTGCAGCTGGTGGTGAGCCTGTCCATGTGTAGTCTCCAATCAAACCTTATTTGCTGTGACTGCCCAGTGGTCAGTATAGTTTGTAAGTGGCTCTCAACTGTGAAAATACACATCTTTGACTTGCTCAGTGTCCTGCCCCTCTGCGTGAAGGGCATCATCAGTTACGGACAGTGGGAGCTGCTTTTTCTTTCCTGGCATGAGGTAAGCCCCATGATTTTGCTTCCTTTGCTGATACTTGGGCTGCCCAAGCAGGCAAAGGATCTACCCTGTTTGTGTCAGAGCCGATGTTCCGACATCCCTCTTTTGCTGTTTATTTGCGGAGGCTTGGCATGAGATGAGGACTGTGTTTTCCTAGGTGGTGTGGATATGCGGGTGAGATGGAGCCTCTCCTAAAAGCTTTCTCAACAGAAGAGCGTGGTGTAAGAGAATGGAAGTAGCATTATCTCAGCTCTGCAGAGGGAGCCGGATGCTATAACATGGCATTAAACTGCTTTTGTATTGCACAGAGCACTTACACGTGTGCCAAACCATGCTGTGGATTTTTCATGCAGTAGTGCAGTTAAGCTTTTGCATGAGGAAATGGTGTTCCTTTCTGCCACCGGCATGGCCAGAGCCTCTGTGCCAGTGGTGGTGTGTGGCGAGGCAGTCTGGGTCTGTGTCTGTGCGAGCAAGTGATGCCCATGGAGAGGGTTGTTCTGACCCAGCTCATTTGGGCTGCATCCCTCTGATCTGAAACAACTGAAACTGCTGAAACAATAGTGGGTCTGTAGTTTTGGAAAGAGGAGTGCTGTTATATATCATCTGCTGTAAACAAGTGTGCGATAGAGACCCAGGTGTGGTGCACAAGGCTCTGCTGGAAAAGCAGCTTGTGCGGTTGTGTGCATGGCACTGTGTTGTGTCCCCTCTGGAGAGGATGAAGCGCCAAATTGTTTCTGACTCTTCTTTGGCCTGTACTTTTGGAAAGTGGGGCTTTGGCTCTTGAGGGATGCTCTGCAGGGCTCTTGGATATCTGTCTTGGTCTGTTTTCCTAATTGACTAGTTTACATTATCTTACAGTCAATGAAGATTGATTATGGTAGAAACCAGGCAATTTCCTTTTGACTTGAATAATGGATTCTTCTGATAGTCTCATGGCCTCTTGTCTAATAGTTCTGAAAAGCTGGTTGATGCATATCATTGAATGGGCTACAGACCAAAACTGTTAGTTTGGGAGCCGCATACAAGTCTTCCAAGTGCCCACTCAGGGAAGAGGCAGGTGGAGAAAGTGTGATTAGGGACATGCCCATGCTGCTCTCCAGTTAGTGCTGACTTCTGCTGACTATGAGCTTTGCATGTAGCCTTTGGCAAAACAGTCTTCCTGGGAAGACTAACCCAAGTGGGGAGTTCTGCTTGGGATTCCTATGGTCCGAGGAAAAGTGTCTCTGCTTGATGCTTTTGGTAGTGTTTCACACTAACTGCATCCCGGGCTGCGTCAGAAGTGTGGCCAGCAGAGCGAGGGAGGGGATTCTGCCTCTCTACTCCGCTCTTGTGAGACCCCACCTGGAATATTGCATCCAGCTCTGGAGCCCTCAACATAAGAAGGACATGACCTGTTGGAGTGGCACCAGGGGAGGCCACAAAGATGCTGCAAGGGGTGGAGCCCCTCTGCTGGGAGGACAGGCTGGGAGAGTTGGGGCTGTTCAACCTGGAGAAGAGAAGGCTCAGGGGAGACCTTCTGACAGACTTCCAGTATCTGAAGGGTGCCCACAAGAAAGCTGGAGAGGGACTTTTTACAAGGACATGTAGTGATAGGATGAAGGGGAATGGCTTCAAACTCACAGAGGGAAGATCAAATGAGATATTAGGAAGAAATTTTCCTCTCTGAGGGTGGTGAGCCCCTGGGGCAGGTTGCCCCGAGAAGCTGTGGCTGCCCCATCCCTGGAGGTGTTCAAGGCCAGGTTGGACGGGGCTTGGAGCAACCTGGGCTGGTGGGAGGTGTCCCTGCCCAGGGCAGGGGGGGTGGAATGAGATGGTCTTCAAGGTCCCTTCCAACCCAAACCATTCTATGATTCTATGATTCCTTGCATTAACATTTCATGATTACATGCTTTCCTGTGTTACGAGAATTCTGAAGACCAGTGAAAGCCAAGGCTGGTATGAGAACTGACTGCTGCTCACTGTTGTGTCCATGCGCTAGTGTGTTCTGGATGCCTGCCTTTCTGTGGAAGGCTTTCAGAGTTTCTAATAGAAAACAGTGGTCCCCAGTCCAGCCAGCTTTCATGCTTACAAGGACTGGCTTTTCCACAACAGGTACTACTACTGGGAAGCACACCTCTAGCTGGTATTAGCTCAGATTGAGTGGAGGCTTCTTCAAACATAGCAAATACGGGATGAGTTTTGATTCTGCAATCTTTCTTCTTTTTTTTTTTTTTTAAAGTGTGCATGGCATTTTGACCACTTGAAAGATTGGTGTTGAAATGAAATGCCCTTTTAGTCCTAAACTGTAAGGAAAAGAAAGAAATGGAGTGGAAAAGTCTCTTTTACAGAGCCATTAAAAAAAAAAATAATCTGCAAAATATGGCAAGATGTTGTGAAAGGATGTGTGCTGCACGCTCTGTGTGTGAGGAGGCAGAATAGACTGAATTGGAAAATCTTCCTGGTTTTAGGCTGGGCTTTTCAGAACACTTGTTAAATCACGTTACCTGGCTTTTAGTTGTGATTATTGTAGTAGAGAAGAAGAGAATTAAAAATGTGAATATATGGCCCAAATTTTCAAATATAAACTAGTCGCTTTTGGATGGAGACAGACACATTTTTAGTATTGATTCTTTTGTTTCCTTTGAAAAATCAGTTGGTTTTATGGTACATCCAAAGGAAGTTGCCCAAATCAAACAAACGTCGACAGAACCGTGCAGCAGTATGTGAAGTGGAGTTGTGGTTTAATGACGCCTTGTAAAAAAAATTCCTTACAGCAGAGCAGTGATGTTATAGCTCAGTGAAGCAATCTTAATCACCCCTGTAGCCATGCAGGTATATTTTTAGAATTCTGATCTGGGAAATTTTTTGTGTCCTTGAGAATTGTGGCCAATGTTGAACCTAGAAGAAAATGGACGTTGGTGGGATCGTTTATCCTGCTGCATTTCACAGGAGACATGCAGTGCACTTTCAGACTGATTCAGTTGGATGGCAGCATAAGTCTTCTGTCATTACGTGTCTGTGTGAGTTTGGGCTTTAAAATGCTGTTGTATATGTCCAAAAATCTCAGCATTGACTTTTCAAACAAAAGAAAATGAGAGATTCCCTCTGTGGGAGCTGAGCTGCAGGTCTGGTTGAGTAGCGTCCTGGCTTTGGGTGGCAGCTGGTACCTGCTGCCTCGGAGTAACGTGAGGGACCTCCTCTTATTCTACTCATAGTAAGTTAGATGTGGATGGAGACTTCTTTCCAGCTTGCTACTGAAAATTCCCAAAGGTTTCTATTCCAGGAGAAAAAAAAATCTTGCTTCTGATTTATTTTTGGTTTTTTAATTGTTGGTATCGGTCAGAACTTCTCAGGGGTTTTCCCCACTTTAGGAAAACGCGTGCCAGGGTTTTTGCTTTTGATCCAGCCGCCTCTTATCTCGGTCACAGCAAGGTAGTGGATTGCCATCTTCCCCATCTCTCAGCTCTCATGCTTTCAACCCTTGTCTGCTTTTTGCTTCAGGTCAGGCTTTTGTGCTTAGCGGGGCAGCGAGGTATGGAGTGGGGATGTAGCCTGTGATTATGTAGACTCTAGTAGCTATTTTTAATGAGATTTTCTTGCTGTTGGGGTGTTTGCTGGTTCACTGATTGCTCAATCCAGGTTTCCAGCGTTCATCTTGGTGCTCACTTGCAAATGCTCCGAGCCGTGATTATTGCTGACTGACAGTGGTTGGAGTGTCCCACGTCGCTGTGAGATTGGCAGGGCATTTCATCCATCGGCTGAGCAAATTGCAGTTCTGGCTGTGTTTTGTTATGGTCCCGTTCTTTTTCCATGTGTTTTAGTCTTGCGGGAAGGTTGCTGTGTAAGGAAGCGAGTGTGGTTCCTGTGGGCAGCCTCATGTCTAAGCAACTTTTGAAAAACCCCCATGTGGCTCTTACCTGTGGTGCCAGAGAGCTGAGCCTGAACTAGGGGAAAAGTTGTCGGCTTTTCTAGCTGTCCTCTTGCCGCTGGAGTATTGCTTCCAGAGCTCTGCTTGGTGTGAACTTTAACTCTTCATTCATGTAACTCGTGAACTTTAGTACTTCGTTTAACGACTCCCCTGGGAAAGTTTTACTAATGGTTCTTGCTGCCAGGCAGTCTTTTCCTGCTAACCTTGCCAACGTTTTCCCTTAGTGCTGGTTCTGTTAGTCCTGGCTCCAGCCCCTGATGTATTACTGTTTTCTTAATGTTTGTGCCTTTCGTTTGTTAAAAGATCCTGGAGCCTCGTGATGGATGAGGCTGTAAATCATGACAAGGCCAGGGGTTCCCTCTTGTTTGACCACTGGGAGGTTAAGGAGGAAAGAAGTTCAGTGAAAATTAGGATGTTTTGTGTGTTGTTTTCCTTCCAGGAGTAAAAACTTCATGGGGAACAAATTGGCTTTTTTATTTTATTTTTTTTTTCAGCCGTGGCATCTCAATAGAGCCATGAGGCTAAAAATGCTAAATTAAGTAAATTTAGGGAATACTTCTTTGCATGGAGTTTAGATCTCTTTTCTTTTATCTTTCTCACCCCTGTAAGAGTAGTTTGAAGAGTGTTTGATGTAATAAAATGAAAAATGCAGGGGGATACCGGGCACCTTAACAGCCTGGAGAGCGCACTTCAAAGAGGAGAACTAGCAGTAGTGCGTCCCGTTGGTGGTATTTGGATGTGGCTGTGGCTGAGTTTGGTAGGTGTGTTTATAGGAAATCCTTTGAGACACTTGAACTGTGATTTGTCAAAGGGGCAGTGATGCCTCTGCCTTGGCACAGGGCACGCTGAGGTCCTTTCTTGTGTCTCTGCCCTGTGGCAGATACCCTCTGCTCTGGACCCATCAAAAACAGGCTTCTGCCTGCCTGTGAAGCGTGTGCTGCCTCTATGACAATAAAAGGGAAGAGATAGAGACTTTTTTTTTCCCCTCACCGGTAGAGGAAATGATCCTAAGTCCTTCCAGCTGCGGTTTAATTGCTTTTATTCAGGTCTGCTTCAATGGCAGCAGCAAAAGAACCCCTCCTGTGAGCTGCAGCAGGAGCTGTGCTGAGCCTCGTGGTACCAAGAAATCGAGGTGTCTCCCTGGGCCTTCTCATCTGTGGGTTCTCTTCTTTGCGAACACGGACCAGAGGATGACTCTTCAGTTTTTCAGCAGTGAAGTATTTCAAGGGCATGAAAAGCTGGCTCTTGTCACTGCTTGCTTGATCTGTTATGGAAAGACAGTAATTTGCCTTAGATTTACTGCAGGGCTTTCTGCTAAATCACCCGAACTTGAGAAGTTTGCTCTGTGCAAAGTTAACTTTGTTCTCTTCAATCAAACTCTAAATAATAGATATGAAAGGTTTATTAAGCAAATAAGTAAAACTCCCAGGGCTGTGAATTCTATTTCCCACAAGAAATATCTGAAGCCAATCACATGCCAAACTGAACAAGTCGGGTATTGTGGTTCAGAGATAAACAAATGATTATTTTGTTTATATGCTTTCGCGTCAGGATGAGAGGGGGGGAATTATTATCATCTCTGTGACGGAAGAAACGATTATTGAAATAAATGTTTCTGCCCTGCCAGTAAGGCAATTTTATTTGTTTTTCTTGTGTTTAGGTACTTTGTTCAGATATTGCGGTAACAGTTGCAGTATGCAGGTGGAAATGCAAGTCCTCTAAATTCAGAAGGACTTTTCCTGACTGAAGGCTATCTTAGATGGGACATCTCATTTGTACTGAAGTCAAACACTGCATTCTTAATGTCATGATGTGCTCCATAATGCATCTTTAATTTTTCTGGGAGAATTAACTTGGCATTAGATTGTAGAGCAGACAGCCCAGGATGTGTCCACTTGTAAATACCACATAGCATTTAGTTTTGAGTAGCGTACAAATCTGTGCTAAGATACTGCCTTTACTTTATAAGTGGGCAGCTGGGCCTAATTCTGGGTTCAGTGATGGCTTGTGGGAGAAGCTCTTTGTTTAAGACTTAAATGATGAGGATTTTATCTCCTTCCTTCCTTATGCATGAGGCTTTTCCAGTAATATTCATATTTTACTGTTGAAGCGTCTTGCTGATAAATGAAGATCAAGTCTCAAGAAATAAGCTTTTTAACCTCCTCAAATGAGGGGTACTTAATCGAGCTAGCCTTTCAGGGGAGTTCTGGCACGTTATAGAAACCAGTGAAATTCTGCCTAAAATCTCAGCAAACTGAGTGAAAGGAAGGAGAAGCTGGAAACGCCTTTCTCCTGCACATTGTGTTACTGGTCATTAGAAAATACCTTCTTGTGCAACCTCACTGAAACTCAGCAAAGCTTTCTTCAAAATAAGTGGGAAAGGTACTAACCTCTGTCCCTAAATGTTTTCCTATCCTCTTCCCTTCTTAAGTGCTTCTTAGGAACTCTGTTTTGTCCTTGAATCACTGAGTCTTTGTGGGTTTGTGTGTTGTTTGGTTTTTCTTTTTTTTCTTTTTTTTTTTTTTCTTCTGAGGCACCTTTATTTCCTGAAGTTTTGCTCAGGTGCCGCAGAAATCTGTGTGTCTCCTTTCCCTGTTTGTGAAGAACACAGTTTGGCAAGTCAAGAGCACCAGTTTCCTTTGGGACGCGAACAGTTGGTGGGTAGACTCAAACTGGAAGTGTTTGTATGAACTTCTTGATGTCTCTGGCACGAAAGAGGCTTGGCTGTGAAATAGCTTCAGTTTTGTGAAAACAAAATGTCCTCTGGTTTTTGTTTGTTGTTTATCTGTAACTCCTCTAATATTTCAAAAAAGCCCTAAAGAACTGACAGATTACAAGTTGCATGAAATATCAGAGTAATTATTTACACTTTCATGCTTCTTTGTGCAGGCGTGAAACAATAAATACCCATAAAGTCTCAGCGGTGGCACTTATACAGTGGGGGATTCGCAATTTCTTATGTGCTTATGTTTCTCCTGCTTGTGACTTTATGCTAATACATGATATTCCTGCGTTTGCTTTTAAGTAAGCTCCAAGGGCTTAATTGTGGCTTATATAGCAGCATTTGGTGGAAGCTAAACTTAGGTGGGATGCTGCAGCTGGTGTGTCTGGAGGTGACTGTGGGGCAGGAGGGAACAGCCTTTTCTTGCAGGGCCTTTGGTGATGGTTGAATGTTGGTGGTGCCCTTGGCTGCCTTTTTAGGTGACTTGTGGAGACCACAGCTTCTACTCCTTAAACTCCTGGGCTGTCTAACTCATTATAGTGATGTGGCTTTTTTCCCCTGACCTGTCCCAAATAACTGGGACAACATCTGCTTGTCACTCCAGGCGATTGCGTGTCAGGCACAAAATGGTTTGTTCCCTCCAGTTTGCATTCTGCAGAGAGATGAGGTTATTGTGCAGTCGCGAAACACTCGGGTTTAAATCCTGGCGTCCCTCTCACTCTCAGATGAGATTCAAACACCTTGTTTCTTAATGTCCTGGAGAATTTTATTGCTGCGTTAGTAGAACAAATCTAGTGTGGTGTGGGTTTTCTTCTTTTTAAATTTACTGGCCTGAATTACTGAAGGGTCGGAGTCTGATGGGAAGAGGGATGAAATGCAAGCTTACACGAATGCAAGAATTCATGTGTGGGCACTTGTGTCAGTTCTAAGTTTAGCAGATCCATGGTTGAACTGTGCCACAGTGTTTAAAATGTGATGCTTGAATCTAAACGGTTGTAATTCACTGTCTTTAAACAGAGAGAACGTGAGCTCGAGGAAGAAGCTGTTGGAACAAGCCTGACACGCGAGAACACTGGGAGGAAGGAGGAGGGTGAAAAGAGAGAGATGATTACCCCAGCTCTGAGGGAAGCGCTGACAAAACAAGGTGAGATCCTGCAAAGACCAGATGGTGGACCAGACTTTGAAATCTCAGTGGTAGACTTCTAACAGAGCAGGTGAAAGATGGTGTTCTTCATGTTAAAGCTATTGCTCCGGACCCTCAGTTGTGGCCGGCTCTACCCAGAGGCAGGACAGAGATTAGGCAGGGGCTGTTAGTGCCAGACTGTTGCAGGGGAAGAATCTAAAACTGGTTAGTGCATCTCGGTGTGATGCACACTATAAGGTGTAGAGAGTGTATCGGAGTTCACAGGGTTTAATGTATGTGTTAAGGCAGCTTGAGAGAAAAGGTCGTAGTCCCACATGCCTCCAGCTCCCAGAGTGGAGGGTTCTCAAAGAGTATTTAAAGATCAGCTTTGCATCTCTGTTTTGCATCTTAGTCCCCCACTTTTATTTCAGTTTCATACTCTGATCTTATTACTGAAAGTTTATTTTCAGAAAAGGAAGTAGTTCAAACTAACTTTAACAATCCGCTTGATGATCAGATCAGTTGCTGTCCTATGAGCTGTAGAGAGGAGCTTTAATGAACTTAATGCCTTTTTTTTAAAAAAAAAAACAAAACAAAAAAAAACAAAAAAAAACCCCAAAACCCACAAATGGTAAGCGTGAGAAGAGCTAGACAGACAGCCCTGTAGTTCAGAAGCCTCAGTTCTGAATGGCAGAGCCAGGAGCAGGGTGATGGGAGCTTTCCTACACTGCTCCATTGGAGACTAAAGGGAGTTTAGTCTAATTTCTTTTATCTCTTAGGATGAGCGTGTGCTGAGTTTTCTTGCTTGCTAAAGCGATAGCGTTCCTACTGGTGCTTCTGAGAATGCACTTCTGGTTATTGCAGTGCAGGCTCCTTGCTGCAGAGCTGGGCTCTGAAGTTCTGACCGTGTTCTGTGTGAGCCCAAGCAGCTGTGGGATCCTGACACTTTTTCTCCACAGGATCTCTGAGCTCTTGTAGGTGACGGGTGTTGTGTTCTGCCCATCAGGTGTCTGACATGTGTGGTTGTTAGGTTTTTGCATTAACCTTGGCACAGCTATAAAATAAAGAGCCATTCTTCAAATATGCAGCGTGGAGGAATAAAGCAAAGGCTTAGCAAGGAGTGGCAGTGGCTTTGTCTCCTCTTTATGCCCATAGTGGTGGTACTACTGGCTGGGACCAGCCGACAGATCCTAGGAGACTGAGTCAATACATATTTTCAGCTTCAATTTTGAAGGCTGTAATGCATTGGCAGTTACACTGCAGCGTGCTGCAGAGCAGCTGGGGCACTGTTACAGCCTTTTTACTTAGTCATTTATTTAGTTACTACTATCTACGTTTGATCTGGAAGTCTAATTATCCTGTCGGCCTGCAAGGATGCTTGGAGGAGAGGTGGATTTGGCTAGCAGGGCTGGGGGAGAGGGCTGCTGGAGATGTGTCTGGCCAGCGGGGAGGTGACGCTGCTTGTCTGCTTCAAGTCTGCTGTTTTGAGGGGTTAGAGGGGCCACTGACTCCTTGGAGGGGTGCACTAATTCCCCCAACATCTCAGGAGCTGCTTTGGGACACAGGAACCCTAGTTGGGTGGTGGAGACTGCCTGTGCTACTGACTTCAGAGAGGGGTGGTGGTGGGTGGCTTTCAGCGCGCTGCCCGGGCTGTTCTGCGGGGCAGGGCTCTGCGCTGGCCCCGCGTTGGGCCGGGGTGGCCACAGGAGTGTCTCGCACTACTTCACTTCCCAACCCATCCTCTGTTGGTACGTGTTTGGGGGGCAAATGAAATGGTGCCTTCCTAATGGTATACAAAAAGTGGTCATTTGGAAAATGAAAACCATGCTGGAGGGAAGGTCACCTTCCTACCATATAATTTTATTTTTTTTTTTTGACACAAAGGCAAGCTCCCCAGAGAACTCAGATTTCCTTGCAATGTTCTGGGGACAGGAATTCATTATCCAGATAAGTACGTATGTATTTCTTCCTTCCTTCAACACTCGGGGTAGTGCCAGCGTTGGATCAGCTAGTAGGATCTACTTACTTAAATCTGTAGTTTCAAAGTCTTAAAACCATCGTGTCTATATCCTTACAGCTACAGCTGCCTCCGACTGGCACAACCCTCCCCTCCTTTCCTCTGCTACTCATGTAATTCTTTAATGGTCACTCAAGAGTGAAGAGAAGCTGCCTTTCATTTTTCACATGTCATATAACACTTTTTTTCTGCAAATAACACACCAAGACAGGGGCCACAGGAGTGTCTCGCACTACTTCACTTCCCAACCCATCCTCTGTTGGTACGTGTTTGGGGGGCAAATGAAATGGTGCCTTCCTAATGGTATACAAAAAGTGGTCATTTGGAAAATGAAAACCATGCTGGAGGGAAGGTCACCTTCCTACCATATAATTTTATTTTTTTTTTTTGACACAAAGGCAAGCTCCCCAGAGAACTCAGATTTCCTTGCAATGTTCTGGGGACAGGAATTCATTATCCAGATAAGTACGTATGTATTTCTTCCTTCCTTCAACACTCGGGGTAGTGCCAGCGTTGGATCAGCTAGTAGGATCTACTTACTTAAATCTGTAGTTTCAAAGTCTTAAAACCATCGTGTCTATATCCTTACAGCTACAGCTGCCTCCGACTGGCACAACGCTCCCCTCCTTTCCTCTGCTACTCATGTAATTCTTTAATGGTCACTCAAGAGTGAAGAGAAGCTGCCTTTCATTTTTCACATGTCATATAACACTTTTTTTCTGCAAATAACACACCAAGACAGGCTTACGTGGCTATCAAAATAAAACCACTCCCTATTTCCCTCAGCACCATTCCCCCCAAAATAACAAGTGCAATGTAGTCAAAAGATCATCTAATTTAGCAACAACTGGTTGCTTTGGCTGTAGGTTTGGTGTCTTTTCAGGATTATCCCTGAGGGCATAATTAGCCCAAGAGAAAGGGGGTGGGGGGGGGAACCTACTAGTGATTCAGGAGAAAGCTGTTCTTTAAATTGTGGTTGCGTAGCACAAGTTCAGACTGTTGTAATGCTCACTCTTTATTTTGATTCACCTTTAGACAAATTTACCTTCCTGTAGGTAAACTGAATATTGCTTAAACACTGGTTTTATTTTAGCACTGGGGTAGAATTTCAGCTAAATATAGCCTGCTCTATTGGGTTGTATAGATGTAAGCCCTTGTAGTTGCAAATACCTTTATAAAAGATGCTCTGTAATAGTTGCTTTTTAAAGTTGTAGCCAATCTCGTTGTGAGAAAATGCTGATTCCCTTCCAGTGTTCAGTCTTGCATAAAATACAAATACAGCGCTGACTATTTAGTGCCTCCAAATAACAAATATAGCTGGAGAGAGAGAGAGGCTGACAGCTGAAGTACTTGGCTTTGCGTTGTATTTGCAGTGGTACCATTCTGCTGAGTTAATGTTTTAGTATCTGTTTAGGTAAGATGTCATGAAATAAACTGAAAATAGATGCAAACTTTTCATATTAATGTTTCCTGTGGTGATTAGTAGATACAGCCTAACGTGTTCTCACTTGCTTTCAGCAGTTGCTTGTAGATTCTTGAAACAATCCCTCCTGGGCTGGAAGGTTTTTGGGTGCCGGGGCGATTTTGTACATGGTGAAGCTTGCCTTTCCAGAGCTCTGATTTTTATCAGGAAACACATTTAAATCCTTCCTTAGCTTTTGGGAGTCTCAAGCTGCTGTTCTAATAGGAAAGGTGACTTAAAAAAAACCCATTGTGTATCTGTGGGAGTTCCTTCCGTGCCCCCGATATCAGCTGGGCTTATTTTACAGGTACCAAATATTGACTGTCTTTTTACATTTCCTGCTGCTATAAAGTCAGTACAGCAATAGCGCAAAGACCTGTGCTCGGTTCGGGTTGTTAACCATCGCTAGTCTTAACTGCTCTTTGGTTTGCCAAATGTTTTATTGATAGTTATGGTCAGCCTGGAGGCCAAACAAATTGTCATGCCGCATACGAAACCAAAGGCTGGTAGTTGGGGGAATCATGATTTTTACTGCAGCTGACTTCTTGAAATATTTGAGGTCAAACACGATGTTGTGCACTGACAGCCGGCTTCATCATTCCTATCAAGTTACAGTTGTATTTAGCAGTGCTTCAGGTCATCTTTGATATCCTTCTCTTAAACAGGAATAAAACAGAGCAAAACCAAACTCTAAAACCCTGAAGAGTTGATTGTTTACTTAAGAGATTCCAAGGACCTGGATTTGAGTGGAGGGATTCTGCCCCTCTACTCCATTCTCATAAGAACCCACCTTGGATATTGCGTCCTGCTCTGGAGCCCTCAACATGAGAAGAACATGGACCTCTTGGAGTGGGGCCAGAGGAGGCCATGAATATTATCCAAGGGCTGGTGCCCCTCTGCTGGGAGGACAGGCTGAGAGAGTTGGGGGTGTTCAGCCCGGAGAAGAGAAGGCTCTGGGGAGACCTTAGAGCCCCTTCCAGTATCTGAAGGGGGCCTACAAGAAAGCTAGAGAGGGACTTTTTACAAGGGTATGTAGTGATAGGACACAGGGTAATGGCTTCAAACTGGAAGAGGGGAGATTTAGATTAGAGATCAGGAAGAAATTTTTCACTGTGCGGGTGGTGAGCCCCTGGGGCAGGTTGCCCCGAGAAGCTGTGGCTGCCCCATCCCTGGAGGGGTTCAAGGCCAGGTTGGATGGGGCTTGGAGCAACCTGGGCTGGGGGGAGGTGTCCCTGCCCAGGGCAGGGGGGGGGGACTGGGGGATCTTTAAGGTCCCTTCCAACCTAAACCATCCTATGATTTCTTAAGCTGCTCATACTGTTCACTTCCAACATGCTCTTTGCTTTGTTCTCTTCTACTGTAGCACTACTAAATACAACTGTGCTTTTTGTGGTAGGCAACACAATGAGAATGGATTAATAATACCCAAAGACTTACCCCACTGATACTGCATAAATTATTCTGTTGTGTATTTGCTACCACAGGTACAGTTTTGCTGCAGTCCAGTCTGTGGTGGTGAAGTGACCCTGCAATTTAGCGCCAGGGTGTCCAGGATACCTCTATTTCACTTGTCTCCAAAGGCAAGTGGTGTTAGGAGACACCTTGTATCTGAAATAGTATGGGCTGCTTCAGTAACCGCTTGTTATCATACTTTGACTTCATGGTTCATATAAAGATGTACTTTGATTGACATTTTTCAGTGTGCATGGGCAATGAAGTGGTTGATTTCAGAAAAATACTGAAGACTGGGCTTACCAAGCGCTTACCAACCTTGTTTGAGATGAGGTTTTTAAAATGACTTGGTGGCTTTTGCCAGTTCATGGACTGAGCTTTCTGGTGCCTGCAGCTCTGAGCTCTGCCGCCCATCTCGGCTTGGCTCACTGTGCTGAGGTTTTTTGAATGTCTGGACTTTGGGAATGAGATCCGCTGTGCAAAGATGTTGCACAGAGGTTGGTGTTTGCATGCGTCTTTGGGATTCGGTGTGCTTTATGTGCGTAGCTATTAAACTCCAGGTGGCACTAGCAGCTCGCAGCTGGGTCAGGGATTAGTAACGCTGGTGCAATCCCTGAAACGTACCACAGAATTCAGATATTGGCCATGGGAAGATTAAAAATTAGTTTGCAAAACAGCAAGTTATTCTTAGTAAGCAGAATAAATACAGTGACTGAAACCAGGCAAAGTTAAGCCTACAAAACTTTTTTGCGGATCCTTAGAAAATGTCTGTGTCAATAAACAGTGAATACACAGTTAAGGGGGAAGCATCCAGGAAGCAGAAGATGCTGAAGTCCTACAGGGTGGAAGCTGCCAAGAGCTGGTGGTGAGCTGACTGCAATACTAATTTGCTGGTGCAGATGTAGCAGCTTAGCAGGAGCAGAGTGGATGGTGAAAGCTTGGTTCTGTGGGCCTGATTCCTCCCTCATGTGTGGTTACTAGAGCTGGTGGAATTACCCCATGTAGAATAGAGGAAAATAAGCATAAATGCATTTATATTTGAAGATCACCCATATTTTGGGGGCTTTTTTTAGGTTTTGGAAGGGCTTTGAGGATTATTGGTCTTTGAAATGAAATCTATTAAGCTGCAAGAAAATACAAATGTATTCAGGCAAGGATAAAATTTGCTGTCCTTTATAACATGACACTCTCCACAAGCACGGGGACAGTTCATACAAATGGAAATGTGGAGAAAGAAATGTGCCTGGAATGACTGAAAAAGAGACTCTATAAAACACAAACAAAAAAATCTTGTCTGTAGCAACTTGTAGTTCTGTCTCTTACTCTTTATGTTCTGGGTACTTGAGGAAGAGTTGTGTAGGCTGGCTGCCTTCTTCCACTAGAAACTTCTGAGCCAAAGTTGATACTGATGTAGAATTCTTAAAAACATTAAGTTCCTGCAGATCTCTTGAGAATTTTCCTATGAATAAAGAAAAGAGGCTGAGGCTCTCTTCCTCCTCACTGAATGACATGACCTCTGGCAAGGATGAGTTGACCAGTTGGCAAGGATGAGATTCGAGGCGTGCATCTGCTGTCTTCTACCCAGCCATGGGGCTAGCCATAGTAGGTAGAAGATGCAAGGGGAGCTGGAGCTATGAGGCCAAAGGCACTGGAGGGACCCAAAGGTCCTCTGTGGGAGAGTAGGTGAGTGTGAAGGGTGCTGAGGATGGAGCTGTTGCTCTGGGCCTTGCAGGGGAGCGGAGGCAGTGCAGGGCATGTGTTTGGGGGAAACTGGTTCTTCTGTGAGACAGCCTAGTCAGGAGTTCCATCGTGTTTTCTGCTTGCTTTGCAGCCTGCATGTGAATTGCATGTACCCTAGTCTGTAGTGGGGAGGTTGGGAAAACACAAGCTCCAGACAGAGGCGAAGGGATCCTTTTGCTGTTCAGAACGTTTGAGGGGCTTTTATATTGTGGGGGCTTTATCTTGGATGCAGCGTCTGAGAGCAGTTGGAAGACGACTTCTGGAGATAGCTGGTTAGTTCTGCTTTCTAAGATTGTTCTGGTGCATGGTGAAGGATGTTGGCTTGCCAATGGGGGCAAATCCCTTTTTGGGAGCAGGGGAGCAGCTGTTCTCTTGGGATGGCAAAGCCAAAGTAGAAATCAGTGAAATTATTTGGGCTGAGGGATGGACGTCTTTTGTCCAGTTTGCCTTGGGTGAGAGGAGATCTCCAGAATTTGCAGTTGATGTGGGGGGATGGATTAACGTGGGATGGGCTGCCACGTTGTTGATGCCCATGGCCTCACATCTGTAAGACATGCTTTGCTGTTGGTGCTACTAGTGGATGTCACCAACACGACTTGTTCTTGGCAAACATTTTACAACAGCTCAGCAAATGGTCTGGCATACCATGTTGCTCTTTGTCAAAGGTGCCAGATCCAGAAGGCTTTTCTTTTGGTTTTTCTTCAACACTTGTTGAACTAGGTGAAAATATCAGTGGTCTCTGTGGCTGTTCTTGTCAAAAGCATACAAGAAATCATGCATTTGAGTATTGGAGGCTTCATATTCCTACTGCCCAGGCAGTACTGTGCTGCAAAGGAAAAGGTGCTCTTGGATTAACGTGAATATCTGGGTTTAAGTGAAAAGCCAGATTTTTAAGAATTTTTTTAGCTCTCTTATGATCTGCTGTTGAGGCTGGAATTTACTATAGCTACTGCCATTCCCACCCTCGAACTTCTCCAGTCTCATTTTCTTGATGCTAGGTTGGGCTTGGTTTGCCTGCCGAGGCAGCTGCATTTCTTTCACTAACCTTAGTAGGCTTTTGCTATGTGTTAAATATGTTCAAGATGCTCTTTGGTTTTTGTATGACGAGGAGGATCTGAAGCAGCATTTCAGCAGCTCCACTGAAAGACCAAGATTTCCATCCGCTTTGCAACTACAGTATTTTTGCATGGGAGGTGCAGTCCTGTTTGAGTTCATGCAAGCAAGCTCTTTGACAAATCTCAAGCCTTTTATACTTCTGAAGAGCACTTTCTTCTTTTTCAGAAGAAGAGAAAACCTAAAGAGTATCTCGATGGGGCTTGGCAAGGGTTTCTTGATGACTGAGCAGTACTAGGAATGAAACTGGAGATTTCTCCCATCGTGCTTGGGCAATCTGAAAAATCCCACTGTTCAGACTCGGCTTCTTTCTATATTTGTATAAAACACTGATATAATTTGAATAGTTTCTTTTCACTAATGACATTTCTTAGGTTTTCTTTCTTATTAATTTTCTAGCTTTAGTCATAACAGTCTTCTGGGCGGTGGCTTCTAGGGGTGCAGCAACTGTGTTATGGCTTTCAAAATGGTCCTTAAAATGGTGGTGATGGATTACTGCTGTGTCGCTGACCTTCAGCTTTGGCCCTTTTAAACTTGACTCTTGCAAAATGGCAGGAAACGGGAAACTTTCTTCCTCCAGTAAACATTCTGCTTGTATGAAGTTCCTCTCTCTGCACTGAGTTTCAGCTGTAACAGATAATCGCTGCTTCAAACCAGAGGGCTTTTATTTATGGAGATTGCTTGGTAGAACCAGACTGCTTTGCTAGCTGTATGTTACTCTTCTTGGAAGAAAAGCTTTCTGTGAGAGTCACTTAAGATTGTGAAGCACAATGTGACATCAGATTGGCTTTTGCCAAGCTTACGGTGGCTGCACTCATAGAGAAGGATGGCAAAGTCCTTTTCTTGTACCTTTTAGGGATTTTTCAACCACTGATCTATTGCATTCTTTCATAATTAAATCTTTTGCTTTTTGCTTTCAAAGTCATCTGATGAAGCAAACCTTTGGCGTAGAGATCTATGGAAGGTGTCTTTGGGTTTTCTTCTGCACATTGGACCTGGGGGTGTCGGTTGACAGCTGGCTGAATATAAGCCAGCAGGGTGCCCATGTGGCCAAGAAGGCCAAAAGCATCCTGGCCAGTGTCAGGAACAGTGTGGCCAGCAGGACTGGGGCAGTGATCGTCCCCCTGTACTGGGCACTGGCAAGGCCCCACCTCGAGTCCTGTGTTCAGTTTTGGGCCCCTCACCACAAGAAGGACACTGAGGTGCTGGAGTGTGTCCAGAGAAGGGCAACGGAGCTGGTGAGGGGTCTGGAGCACACGTCTGATGAGGAGCAGCTGAGGGACCTGGGGGTGTTCAGCCTGGAGAAGAGGAGGCTGAGGGGAGACCACCTCGCTCTCTACAGCTCCCTGAAAGGAGGGGGTAGTGAGGGGGGTCGGTCTCTTCTCCCAGGTCACAAGCAATAGGACAAAAGGAATTGGCTTCTGGTGGCTCCAGGGCAGGTTGAGGTTGGATATTAGGAAAAATTTCTTCACCAGAAGGTTATCAAACTCTGGAACAGGCTGCCCAGGGAGCCAGGTGGTAGAGTCACCACCCGTGGAGGTATTTAAAAGATGGGTAGATGTGGTACTGAGGGACATGGTTTAGTGGTGGATTTGGCAGTGCTAGGTTGATTGGCCTTGATGATGTTCAAGGTCCTTTCCAACCTAGATGATTCTATGATTCTATTTTGCCATGTTGGGCCAGTCAGCAGTCTCTGAAGGCTGTTCAGTAGGGCTCTCTTACAGAAGCATTTTTTTCAGACTGCGCAGAGATTGTGATACTGCTTTGGATACAGACAGTTGTACTTGTAGAAATTTGGTTTGTCTTAACTATATCTGTCCTGCTTTCAAAATTAAAATAACATATGCACATAATTCATCCATGTTCAGGAGCTTGGAAAGACTAGTTGTGTGTATGGCACTGGCAAAAGCACAACCAGAATACATCACTGTCCTGGAACATGACAGAGGTGTGTAGATAGGAGTGTCCTGTCTCAGGGGCTGAGAGCTAGGAAGGCTCCCTCAATGAATTCTTTGAATTTCAGAGAATGGACTTTTAAAACTATTATTTACTGTTGAAATGCTGCACTGTGGTTTTAAATGGTCACAGAACAGGTTTGCCTCACACAATGGAGCAGTGGCCATTGTGGCATTGGCCATCTCTTTGGTTAAAAGTCTGTCTGGGATCTGTCAAACTCCAGTTGGATTGTCAGGGTGAGCAATGACCAAATCTTTATCAGCCTAGTGTTATTGCCTGATAACACCCATTTTACCCAAAAGTTTGTTTAAAAACTTAATTCATGTCTTATGGTAAAAAATGACAATTTCAGCAGTGAAGTTTTGCAAGCTTCTAGGTCATGCAAAATTTATCATCTAGAGCGGGATCAGCTAATACACCGAGTTCAGATTAGTTGTTCTTGTGCCCTTAGTCAGGAGTTGAGCTGATTACTTTGAGCCTGCTTATTATTTAAGGAGTCCTTTGAATATTAGGCTGGAGAAATAATAAATGGATTGGTTTTGTTCAGCCTTAGTGTCTGAAGATACATAGAGACTGTGAGCAGAGTCCCATCAAGACAACGCACTGGATTGTTTGGAACATAGTGTATCCAAATACTCACTTAGAGTTATTGCTCACAAGTAATTTCTCTTATGAGCAAAGAAGTGAATGTGTTCGCAGTGAGTTCTGGCATACGTAGGTGTAGACTTCTGGGCCATCGGTGAGATGTGATTCAACCACCGTTCGCCTTGGCAGGGCCGTGGTGACGTTGTGGCAGAGCTGATGGAAGAGATGAGGTAGCCTAAGCTTTCAGTCGGGTTGTTCAGCAGAAGCTGTGATGTGGAAACAATTGAGAAGACCCTCGGACTGGTTCTTGAACACATTTTCTCCCATGTTTGGTTTCAGACTCAGTGCTGCTTGGTTCTTGCTTAACCTTTTGTACTTTCTTTTAGCTTGAACTGGTTTGCTGCCTGTGTTACAAGCCAGCGGTAAAGCAAGTACCTGAAGAAACAGGTTTTACAGAGGTGGAAGGACTCTGCTCACCTAGAGTAGATGTGTAAAGAGTGTTTGGCCTTGGTGACTGATATTCTATCTAACTTCCAAGTGTGAAAATGCATGGCACAGCCTGTGCGCACTGCGCTGGCGTAGCAGGGTAACCACGCTTCCTGCTGGAGCTACCTACACAGCAAAGACCTGGGTTCAACAGCTTTGTACAGAGCTTTTAAGAAGTTCTGCAAGTATATGCTGTTTCTTCTTGTAACCATAGCTGTGACTCCTGGCAGCAGCAAACAAGATGAGTAAACCCCTTCTCATCGCTAAAGCTGGCTGAAGTTTGTAAGACTCTGTTTTGATGTTGAACGTGTACAATTTTCTTGGCCTTTATAGGAAGTTGTGGGCGCTCCACATGGTGGAAGCTGATTTAAGTAACTTAAGAGAAAATGCCGCAGCTTTGGGCTGCGGAGCTTGGCACCTTGCGCAGTTTAGCCGCTTCCTCTCTTCCCTCCAGCAACTCGGCAGCAGATCTGGACAAGCGTGTCCTATTCCCAATTTAATTTTAATCGAAAACCCATTTTGAAGCAGCCATGTTACTTCTACTTACGAGTGATCTGTGAGAGAATAATCTTACATGAATGCTGTTGCTGGATTCTGAAAAATGGGAAAAATACAGCTCGGGCTGTGCTGGTTGACATCTGCAAAGAGTCTGGCTTGGGCAGCTGTATTAAAAGGAGGAGGAATGTATCATCCTTTTCCATGCTTGTCAAGAAATCCTCTAAGGATCCAAATTCTAGCAGTGCAGGGAGGTCTCGGTTGAGATTAGACCTCGCTGGACAAGGCTGTTAGCAACGAAATGCGGAAGGAACAGGCAGGAGAGAGGCAGGGCGGGAGGTGATGCGATGCAGCCCAATGCAGTTATGCATTCTTGGCTGTGCCTCTGAGGAGTGTCAGTCAGAAGTTGCCACGAGGTCTTCTGGGTCTAATCCAGTGTCCCTGGTACCACACGTGGCTTTGGAGATTATCAGTTCCATGTCAGAAGTGCTGATCAGGGTTACAGTGATACTTTTCTCCAGGAAAGGACTGGATGATGGGCCATGTGAAATACAAAGGTGTTTTGGTTTACGGTAGCTTGTTCTTGCTATGTTGGCTTAACCCTGAAAATGCACGTGAGGCTTGGAGTTATTCATTTAGGGAGGAAAAGGTTGAAGTATTGTCCAATCCCACTGAGCTGGAGGGGGAGAGGGAGCTCGGGACACGAGAGCAGCCTGACATTGAAGTCACCAAAACCTTATTTAATCTGGCAATTGGCCGCTTTGCCATCTAATGGGGGTCCCCACTGCGTGCTCCTGCCAGCCACCTCCCCTGTGCTGGCCCAAGTGTTCCTGCAGTCTCCTGGAGAGTCATCTTGGGGAACGATCAGGCTAGAGTTGCGTGTCCCCTAACCCTCCAGCAGGGTTAGAGCCAGTGGGAGGAGGCAGGAACAAACATCAGGTCAAGAAGAAAGAGGAGACTGGGCCAGATCTCTGCTGGGTTTAAGTGGCAACGTAACGAGGGCAGGGAGTTCTAGGTGCTGTCTGATTCCTTGTTAGCCATCTGTGCCTTCACAAGGTTTGATTTATTTTTATTTTTTTTTAGCTGGTGCAGCTGTTGTGGCATCTGCTGTCCCTGTAGTTCCTGGCTGGCTCGGTGTCCCTTGAGGTGGAGGGGACTTTGGGGCACAGTGGCGCTCCGCTGGGATCTTGTTGTGCAAGAGACGCACGGTGACAAACAAGCAGGGCAGGGTGATTGTGCCCCCTTCTGTTGTAGGACGTGAAGGCCAGTTCTTCTGTGGAACGGAAGGCTTTTTTTCCTTAAGTTCATGCTGGTTGGCAGGAAGGAGACTTGATACCTAAAATTTTGATTTCCCTTGCAAGTGTTAATATAAACATCAGCCTAAAGCAGCTAGTGGAGACCTGCTGGGTTTGGGGACAACTGGGCCATTGACGTATAAACACTACTGTGTGAATGACACAGTGAGGCTTCTCAAATCCCTCTTATTTTTATGCTGATTTTGAAGTGACTTTTAATCCTTCAGACATATTGGTCTCTAAGCACTTTTTTCAAAGAGGAAAATAACCCAACTCAAGCAGTTTGGGTAATAATAGTACTTAGTGCTTAACGAACGTTGTGGAATTAATCCTCCTGGACCAATAAATTTAAATGAAATTGTGTTGATCTTGGCTGGGGAATGGAGAAGTGATGTGAAATCGGCTTTCCTCTGGGCATGGAGGAGCAGCTCCCTCACTGTGGCTCTGCCACAGCCAGTGGAGATGGAATTGGTGAAACTGGTGAACCTGTGAATTTGGGTTCAAGCTGAGCCCTGCGTTTTGGTTCTCTGCCTCCACTCTTACACCTGCACCACGAGTCAATGTTGGTCAGACCTGCTGAGGAGAAGTGGAAGTGCGTCTCCTTGGTCCTGGGAAAGAGTTGGTCCTGGGGTGACTGCTTAGGTTCAGGAGATGCTTCTGGTTCCCTGTCCTGCTGTCCCTTGTGGTCACTGCAGGCATCCCACATTGCTGGGCTAGCCCTGCTGATCTGCCTCGCTGTTACATGGAAAAGCCTTGTGGCCATCCCTGTTGAGTCAAACAATAATGAGGAAAAGAAATAAATCTCCCACTAAAAGGAATGAGTTCAAGTTGGCCAAAGTCCCTTGGGTGGCCACGGCCTTTGCTGTCGATGTGTGTGACCTCAGACTCGGATGGAGAGTGCTGTGGGTGGGCACTGATGTCTTGTTGGTAGTGTCATCTTTGGGCCAACAGGGCAGAGCGGCATTGAGATGGTGATGCTGAATAACTTTGTGTGCCAATTGATAAGCTTTGTGTATCAATTAGTGTAACACGCTTTGATTTATTTCTTGTTTTCAGGTTACAAGCTGATTGGAAGCCATTCTGGGGTGAAGCTCTGTCGGTGGACAAAGGTATGCTCTTTTTCTCTTTTTGTAAATTAAAAAAAAAAAAAAAGCTAGAGACTTACTCAGGTATTACAATTTCCAGATGAAATATCCTTTAAAAATGTGATATTACTTACACAAAAACAAATTTTGTCTTCCAAGCGGTAGGTTTTGCATTTCAAACTTAAAATCCCACTGTGAAGAGTGAGAACATGACTGTGGTAAAGAGCTGGGAACATCATTTTCTGTTGTGTTTTTTTTTTTTTTTTTTCCCTGTTGTTCTGCTCTCCGCTAAAATATCTCCTGCCTACTGAAATACATGGCAGGAGCAGAACACCGCAGAGAAAATTGGGAAGGTTACGTCACCGCTGTGAGGTCTTCTGAAACAAAGATAACGCGGTCCGTCATTCCGCTCGGGTGGCCGCACAAGAGCGTTTAAACCTGTTGTTCTGTGGCTGATAGAGGTGGCTTGCGACACTCGGTGCTCCTCCACGGGCTCCCTTTTGTCAAGTAAGATTTAGATAGCAAGGTAACTGGCACTTGTTAATGCTAGGACTTATTAAAAATTACCCCGTGGGAGTATGTGTATAGTTGTGTGTAATGTCTGTGTGTATGTAGGTGTATGTACACGTATACATGGAGAAATCATCCTCCAAGCCCTACGGTTGTGTGGTTTAAGGCTAAACCTTAAACCAGGAGCTAAATCTAAACCAGTAGCTTTAAGTAGTTCATTTGCAGACTTCAAAATGTTCCTGGTGAGGAGGCACAGAGCCTGTAGAGCAAACTCCAGCCTCTTCAGTATGTTTATTGTTTCGGCTGTCCTTTGCAGGTCCTGGAGAAGCTCAGAAGTTGAAAGCTGATCTATAATGTTATACCTTTGGGGAGTAACATGGATATAACATACTAAAGCCTTCAGCATTCTCAGGATGATGAGCTATGGGAAGCATCACCTCATTAAGATGCCAGCACATCTCTAATTCTTGCGCTGCAGCGTGGATCGGTTCCTTGGTCTCACAGCTCTCTTTTGCTGCATGATTAACTTTGTTTATTTTTGAAAAGAGCTCTTTGAATGGCAATCGCCAAAGTGGGTGGCTGCAGTGAGGATTTCTTATTGAGCTGCCTGGTATCAATGAACTGTCTCATCAAAAGACTTGTTCTTGCGAACAGTTTAAAGAGCCCACTGCTGTATTGTCATGAATATTTGTGAGATGTACTGATCCCTCCGATGCTTCTGCTGTTTACTCGGACAAATATTTCTCTTCTGTCACTTTTGGCATCAGAGAAGACTATAAAATGTTTAAAGGAAAACTTGTCAAACTTCAGTGCTGTGACTGAGAGAGAAAACCAGAGAACCTATTTTTGTTAAAGAACCGGAATTTAATGCAGCACTGTAAAGCCATTTCACAAAATAAATAGCAGCTCTGTGTGCTTAAATAGGACCATACTATTTTTAGCTTAAGCAGGAATTGAACGTAAAGCGTTCTAATAAATTGAGCTGAAATTGGTTACAAGGCAGTGGCTTTGACTCAGATTCACGCCAGTATGTGAATATCTTCAGGGGGCTTGTTTGAGATTTGTATCAGTGGAAAGCCAGAGCAGGGCTGGAAGGATTAGTATTAAGTAGAGTTTCATAGTGATATCTTAGATTAAAATGATTGTGTTCTGTCATACTCCGGAAAAGAGCATAAAACCTGTGAATTTTGGGAAGAAGCTGTTGATTTGCCTGTCGTGTGAAATGCAAAATATAACTTGCTCTGCTGGAATCTGTGAATCTCCTGAAATCTCTATTCTTTGAGGGATGGGTAGAATAAACAGCATTTTCCATTTTGTTTAATCTCCCAAGGCTGTGCGTACGTTAGGGGTTACCTGTACGTGTTTTCCCTGCTGCTCGGGGGAGACTTTCTCTTGGATCACCAGGACTCTTCTGGTAGAGGAAGGTAGATTAAAAGTTGCTATGTCATATTTCAGATCCTCTCTTGAGAGAAGTAAAGATTCTTTCTCATTTATTATTATTTAACTGAGATAATGAAAGGCAGTCTCTGCTCCAAGCTACTCGGATGCTGCATAGAAGATAAATCCCAGTGGGAAGGCTGCTGCGGTTCTGCTGTGAAGGGGAGCGCGGCGCCCTGCCGCAGCCACTGGCTGGTGTGCATGAGGGTTTATAAGGTCAGGGTATTTATTTAATTTAGTGCTAGAAGAAATACTCGACTAGACAAATGAAAAGAATTGAGTGTTCAGTAGCGCAGCCTTGAAATTGATCCTTGTTACTCTTTAGCGGGCTTCTACAATAATATTTCTTGCAGCCTGAGTGGCTTCACCCGCTTGCTTTTGTTGGTGGATTCAGTTAAAAGCTTCAAGAAAGTGCATTGTTATGCTGTGGTGTTGCAAGTGAGAAGTTATTGATTATGGTAAAGTTGCTCTCCTCTAAAACAGTTGTAAAGTTGACATCAGAAATGCCTTGTTTCTGTAAGGGCGTGTATAAACAGTCAGAATGTATACTGATCTGCGTGCCATGAATTTCTTTCTGTGTCTGTCATTCAGGTGCGCTCCGCGGCCGTGACCTCGCTCACAGTGTCTGTCACAGGTGACTTTGAACGCCGAAGTCACTAGTGACTGAAAACAGCCAATATGCCCAGGGAGCAGATTTCAAACCTCTGTACTCTGTTTGGTTACAGATGCTGTGATTTTAACGTGTGTGGTTTTGTGTTTTTTTTTTATTTGTGTGTGTCTCTCTCTGCTGTTAGTCCATGCTGCGAGGCCGAGGAGGCTGCTACAAACACACGTTTTATGGGATTGAGAGCCACCGCTGCATGGAGGCCACGCCAAGCCTGGCTTGCGCAAACAAATGCGTCTTTTGCTGGAGGTAAAACACTGATGCAGTTTTACTTTGGCATGGGGGCTCTGTCCCATGTTGTCCTGTTCCTCAAACCTAAAGCAGTGTTATTTGTGTGCCCTTTTCACTTGGCGTAAGGATTTGGAAGGCAGCAGTGTTGCTCCCCCTCCTCCCTGTGCTCATCCCCTCCTGAGAGCTGCGCAGCCTGTGGGTCAGGGATGGTGGGAGGTGAGCAGGGTTGGCTCTTAAGGGCTAAAGAGGATCTGAGGGCTCCGTAATGCCACCTCCCGTAGAGCTGTGTCCTGTGCAGCCATGTCACGGGCACCAGCAAGTTCAGAATAGGTGAGGACCGGTGGAAGTAGGGATTGGGGAGGCAGGAGACAGCTGCCTCCCCATCACCCTGCAATTCCCACTGCCGCCTGCGCCCAGCGCTCAGTGGAGGCTTCGGTCCCTCTGGAGATCATAGAATGTTTTAGGTTGGAAAGGACCTTGAAGATCATCGAGTTCCAACACCCCTGCCACCCTGAAAGTGAAAAACTTCTTCCTAATGTTTAATCTAAACCTGCCCTCTTCCAGTTTATGGCCATTCCCCCTCGTCCTGTCACTACATGCCCGAGTAAAAAGTCCCTCCCCAGCTCTCCTGGAGCCCCTTTAGGGACTGGAAGGCCGCAATAAGATCTCCACGGAGCCTTCTCTTCTCCAGGCTGAACAGCCCCAACTCTCTCAGCCTCTCCTCATAGGAGAGGTGCTCCAGCCCTCGGATCATCCTCGTGGCTCTCCTCTGGACACGCTCCAGCAGGTCCATGTCCTTCTTATGTTGGGGGCTCCAGAGCTGGACGCAGTACTCCAGGTGGGATCTCCCCAGAGTGGAGTAGAGGGGCAGAATCCCCTCCCTCGCCCTGCTGGCCACATTTGTGTGTGATCAATGTCTGGGACTCTCCGTGGCTCCTGGTATTCTGGTGAATATGATCTGGCTCATGTTGTGCAAAGCCACCAAGGTGCTGAGTGCTGTGAGTATCTTTGTTTTAAAATTGGACCATTTTTCTTGTTTAAAGTACCTTTACCCCTACCGATTCAATTGCATTCTCAATGAGTAAAAAGCGATGACTTAGTAACTGTTGCCTTCCTAAAACAGTAGCTAATAAATGACTTTCCATTTTAGGCGGTGAAGTGACCCCTTTTCTCAGAGGAATTACTTTGTTGTTAATTCTCTAAAGAAATGAGCTTTGCCTGGATCTGAACTGCGAGCTGCTCTAGCGCTGCTTACTCACTGAAACGCCTGGGTTTCCGAGGGAGGCTTTTGCTGGGCTGGGGGAGTGCGGGATGGGATCAGTGAGAGAGACTGAGAGGCTCAGCAGAAATAAAAGCAGTGACGCGAAAGTGTACTGAGTGGGAGGACATGGAGGTTATTCTTTGAGCTCTTTTGTCTTCTACCTTGCGAGCTAATTCAAACCACGGGGGCTGCGCTTCCTTTGGTATTTCTGCCTACCCCAGGGGCTGGCTGCCAATAACACCCGTTCCATCCCTCCGCCTGGGTGTCTAACATCCCTGTATTTCCATGCAAAACCAGCCAGATTCCCCCGAGTACCGCTTTCTGTCTTTCGTAGTCTTCAAGTCTTAATAATGCAAATATTTCATGACAATATTTAAACGACAGCATCTGTGCAAAAGGACTCCTGGAATTTTGAAGGCACTTTGAAGCTGTCTCCTGTGTTAGTGTTGGGTGTAAGTGTCAGACACTGGTCATCCTGTTAAGTTTGCATTTGGGAGTCTATACCAAAATGTTAATTGCTGCTCTTGGTAGGCTTTTATCATATCCTGACCTGAAAGGACATAGCAAACGGCATGTGTAACATGCAAATCTTGCCGCTTTTCTTTAGAGCGATCTAATGACTGGGGAGAAAAATGTACTGCTACTGCTCATTCTTTCTTTCCAATGTGTCAGCTAGCAATGGTGCATTTAATTCTGCAGTGGTGACTGTACTGGTAGGAAGAAGGTTGTCATGCGTATTATCCCTCTGTCCCTACACAGAAGGTACATAAACACCAAATAGAAGGCAATAACACTGCCAGAATGAGGCGTTTTGTTCCTAGTGTGGCACTGCAGACCATTTAACTCTGTTCCCCTTCAAAATGACCCAACTCGGTATATTTTAGCAGCAGTAGCTGCAGCCTGCGTCGGGAGCGTGGGACTGAATCAGGGAAGTCAAAGAAGTGTAAATTGAAAAGTGCGGTAATTAGTATAAATTGCCATGTGTGATACCTTCCATGTGCCTCGAACTCGTCATCCTGTAGCTGTCACTTCTCGCTTTTAAGAGGAATCCTGGAAACAGTAGCCCTAATGATAACGAATGCCAGAATGCTTATTTTACTAATGGTAACAACCTGGATAAAAGGAAACAGCTTTTCAGGGGACTGTGCTGAAAAATGTTCTCATCTATTTACCTTCTGGGGCTGAAATGGGTTGCAGTTGTTGGACGTTTCCATACGGATTGCAGCTGTCTCTCTTCTCAAACTCTACTTAGTTGGAAGACTTAAGGCTCAGGTTGAGACTCATCCCAAGGCTCACATTATGTACACCTTAAGTTTGATGTAAAGCAGAACTCAAAGAAGCTTTCTCTGCTTTGGTTGCTTTTTCAGACCTGTGCTTGGGCTGCTCCAGCCTTTGTGTGGCTGTGAGCTGTGCCAGGTCAGGTTAATTTGGTGTAGGAGGAGATTTCCATACCCGTTCTCCTCCCTACCAGTTGTGTGTCAGCACAGTTCACAAACCCTGCGGCCAGGACTATCTATATATAATATTATTCTATTTTATTTTTTTTTTATTTTAAACCCACCATGCCTTGCGGATACTTAATCATGTGAGACTAAATGTAGAATCAAATGCTTATCCACCCCAGACACTGGTGCCTGTTACCTTCTTATTAGCCGTTGCTATCTGTGCTGTTGGAGACGTATGAAGTGATAGTTTTGATCTGCTGTTGGCAGGATGTTTTTAATACAGGTTTTATGCCTTGTTGGTCTTGTTGCGCAGCTCTGCACACTAAGTTGCAGATAAGACAGCTGTGATTCTTATTTTTCTTGATCTCTTCTTTCAGGATTTTGACATTTGTAGAATCTGCCGGCGTTTCCAACTGCATAACCACTGCAGCTCTCCCAGGATTGCTGAGGGAAAGGCCAAGGAGCCTGTTTGTTTTCCATTCCTCACATTGGCAAGAAATGCTGTAGTTCAGCCACTTTCCCTGGGAATTGGATGTCATCGTAGTTGGCTGGTCGTGACTGACGCATTTTGGCCCTGAACCAGGAATCATGGGTGGAGCCAACATCCAAAGACACTCAAAGTTAGGGTTTTTTGTAAAAGATGTAGCTTGACTCTGCACTGGGGACCAACCTTCTCCTCCTTGTCCTGGGAAGCGGTACCTTCCTGATAATTACCGAGCCTGCCAGTGCCCCCTTACTGGTGTGACTGCTGGCTTGTGCTTCCCTGCCTCTCCCATTCAGAGAGCTGCCTGAGAGTTTGGTGATGCAGATTTATAACATGGAGGCTTTTTTAGAACCATAGAATGGTTTACATTGGAAGGGACCTTGAAGATCATCTTGTTCCAGCCCCCTGCCCTGGGCAGGGACACCTCCCACCAGCCCAGGTTGCTCCAAGCCCCGTCCAACCTGGCCTTGAACACCTCCAGGGATGGGGCAGCCACAGCTTCTTGGGGCAACCTGCCCCAGGGGCTCACCACCCTCACAGGGAAAAATTTCTTCCTGATATCTCATCTAAATCTCCCCTCTGTCAGTTTGAAGCCATTCCCCCTCGTCCTATCACTACATGCCCTCATAAAAAGTCCCTTGTCAGCCTTCTTGTAGGTGCCCTTCAGACACTGGAAAGCTGCTGTAAGGTCTCCCCGGAGCCTTCTCTTCTCCAGGCTGAACCCCCCCAACTCTCCCAGCCTGTCCTCCCAGGAGAGGGGCTCCAGCCCTCCCAGTATCTCCGGGGCCTCCTCTGGCCCTGCTCCGACAGGTCCATGTCCTTCTGCTGTTGGGGGCTCCAGAGCAGCACTCCAGGTGGAGTCCCATGAGAGCAGAGTGGAGGGCAGGAGAAGCAGACGGCTTGTTCGTATGGTGTTCCCCCCCGAAAGGCAGCGATCGTGCTGTGTGGAACTTCTGAGGCTGTAGCATCAAGAGCAAGAGGGGGCGGGGGGAAGGGGGGGTAAGGAACACCTTAATTACTGCAACATCCCGAGGTCATAATTTTCCCTGCAAAAATAGTCTATCGCTATCCGTTATTGCTCTTAGCTCGTCTTGCTGTGTTTGTAGTGTCTCTCTTAGCTTAATTGTCTAAATGGAAATGTGCAAGTGACCAAATCTTTTAATCAATTAGAGCAAGTGTGGGGACCGAGGCTTTGTGACACTATGTGTTGCGGCACAATCACCAGGCAAACCTGATTTGATTATGTTTTCTGGCAGAGTGTCTAAAGCCCGATCAATTATTGCGGAGAGATGGGACAGCTAAATAAGATTGAAATTAATAGGGTTTGTTATTTTTGCATCTGAGGAGGAAGCAAAATGGACAGAGTGAAATATCCCGTAAAAAAATTGGTTCATATTTCTTCTGTAACTTTATGATGTTTATACCTGTAGTTGAAGCCTTCGGCTTTAACTTGTACAGTAGACAGCAGCTGAAGTTGTCTTCAGACGATCTTAAGTAAGCGTGTGGCCAGAAGCCAGCGATCAGAGTAAGCCCTGCAAAATGAAGAGATTAATAATCTGCTGTAGGAGAGGTACTTAATAAGGTCTTTCAAAAATTAAGAAGAAACTGAAAACGTAGATTAAAACAAAAGCTTCTTCTCATTAAGTAACTTGATTCCAGAGGCTAAATTATTCAGGGAAATGTGGAATATTATGATATCAAAGGACTTGACAAGCACAGGTTTGTAGAACTTAAAACCTGAGCCTGACAGCTCAGGTAATCCTTTTTCTAAGGTAATACTCTTCTTCCAGTGTTTCAATTTGGTTACTTTCTGTTTGCAGAATTACTATATTGTGACCTGAGGTTCATTGTTTTCTTCGTGTTTGATTCTTCACTGGTTTGTTGTCCTTTGGCCTGTCTGTCTTCCAGGAGTACCCATATAAATGGGGTGGGGGACAGGACGTTGTAGAATAAGGCTAGTTCGTGGCCCTGTCATTGAGGGGGGGGAGGAGTTTTGGTGCCTTTATGTGCTCCTCTGCCAACACTGTAATGATCTGAGGCATTTCATAGAATCACAGCATAGTTTAGGTTGGAAGGGACCTTGAAGATCATCCAGTCCCACCCCCTGCCCTGGGCAGGGACACCTCCCACCAGCCCAGGTTGCTCTAAGCCCCGTCCAACCTGGCCTTGAACACCTCCAGGGATGGGGCAGCCACAGCTTCTCTGGGTAACCTGCACCAAGGGCTTACCACCCTCACAGGAGAGAATTTCTTCCTAATATCTCATCTAAACCTGCTCTCTTCCAGTTTGAAGCTATTCCCCCTCGTCCTGTCACTCCATGCCCTTGTAAAAAGTCCCTCCCCAGCTCTCCTGGAGCCCCTTTAGGGACTGGAAGGCAACAATAAGGTCTCCCCGGAGCCTTCTCTTCTCCAGGCTGAACAGCCTCCAATCTCTCAGCCTCTCCTCATAGGAGAAAATGTTACTGTGGTCCATCGGGAGCAGACCCTGGTGACTGGGTGCATAGGCACCAGCTCGCAGGAGCGTTGGCGCTTTGCGAAGGCGCTGGCAGTGCTGTTGGTGCTTGATGTTTGCATGGGATGGGGTTCCATCGGTTGGTGAGTACTGTGTGAAAGGCTGCGCTGCTCAGGGTGGTCTCAGTGTTGGTTAGACACTCTTTTGCCAAATTGGGCACAGAAGCATTGGGGGTAAGGTCACTGTAAATGTACTTTGGCCCCAAAGTAGCACCTGCTGCGTGAGGACTCCCAGCTTACTGGGCAGTGTTTTTGTTCTTGTTATTCAAAAGGGTTATGGTAGGAAGAAAAAGCACTCGCCAGCAACTGACTGGGATTGAAATCTGTGCTTTTCATTTTATAGCAGTGCGTGTCTTCCTCTTTTTGAAGACTTTTGTGCTTGACATTCTTCGTTTACGTATTTATGGAATCAGTAGTGAATATAAGCAGATTGTTGGCTCTGAAATGCTCCCGTATGTCTTGACAGTTATTGCAGGTGGTCGGTGACTTAGTACCCAGTTACAGTCACCAGTAATGTGATGGAGTGATTATGGGCCTTGAAAGAGAACTTGTACATCTTGACATTCAGGTTAGTTTTGAAATAGTCTTTGAGACTTGTGCTGAGCATGGTTCTGCTAGGAAGGAATGAAATGCGTTGACACAAGCAGAGTGCAGGCTTTTGGGAGGAGCTCAGCATTGCCTGCCTTTCTAGGCACTGTGCTTCTCTTAAATAAAAAAAAAAAAGTGAGCCTTTCCTAGAGTTGGAATTTAGTTTTTCAGCATGGGGCATCTTCCATCCTTAAGATCTCAGAAGTGTGAGTTAGAAAATGAATCAGGCTTCTTTAGGGTTCAAAAGACCTTAAAGATCATCAAGTCCAGCTGTAAACCTAACACTGCCAAGTCTACCACTGAATCATGTCCCTCCGCACTACATCTACCCGTCTTTTAAATACCTCTAGGGATGGTGACACCACCACTGCCCTGGGCAGCCTGTTCTGATGTTTGATAACCCTTTTGGTGAAGAAATTTTTCCTAATATCCAATCTAAGCCTTGAGGTTGTTTCCTCTTGTCCTATTGCTTGTGACCTGGGAGAAGAGACCCCCCCCCGCCGCCCCTCGCTGCCCCCTCCTTTCAGGGAGCTGTAGAGATCGAGAAGGTCTCCCCTCAGCCTCCTCTTCTCCAGGCTGAACACCCCCAGGTCCCTCAGCCGTTCCTCATCAGATGTGTCCTCCAGGCCCCTCGTGAGCTCCGTTGCCCTTCTCTGGACACACTCCAGCACCTCAATGTCCTTCTTGTGATGAGGGGCCCAAAATTGAACACAGTACTCAAGGTGGGACCTCACCAGTGCTGAGGACCAGTACCAGTACCAGAAACGGGTTCTTCTAAAAATCTTCTGAAGTTCAGTCCTCTCTCAGTTCAGAGGAACTGGCAAAACCAATCTGGTCTGAAGTCGTCTCTGTTGGTACTATCCTGAGTTGCTGCCAGGTGTTGTGATATGACCAAGTAATCTCACAAGGAGAAGGCAAAACTTATTTTGATTGAGCAACTGATCGGAAAAAGCTTAGGAAGTTAGAGAGGGTTCAGCTGCAACACACTCTTAGTGAAAATGCAGGAGTTATGGGTTGATTTCTTTTGTTTAATCTAAAATGCATCAATTCATTTTGGGCTTTTTTACTTCTTTCTGAAAAGTCTTTTTATCTAATTTGATTTTAAAACATGAGAAAAGTCCGAATTTTCTTTTGAAAATACTGAATATTTTGTCATTTTTAAAATGAGAGTTCGGATGTTCAGATATCCAAGCACTTGACTTCAGCCGTACTTCCCCAATTTTTTCTTCTTATAAACATTTAAATTTATCGACATTTAGGAATAATTCCGTGCCTTTGAAAAGTTTTTTTCTATTCTTGAATATTCATAATAAACCATTATTTTTCTCATTCCTACAGCTAACAAAAGATTGTTCAGAGCAACATGAGAAGTAATTGTCTTTTATTTAACAGGAAATTTCTATAGAAACATTGTGTTCCTCTTCCTCAGCAATCCAGAGAGGGATTTTATTAATTGTTGTTCCTATCAAACTTGTCTTTCTTTTTAAAGTGAGTGTCATCTGATTTGTAGAAAGTAAATCTGAGAGACTTCAAGTCAAAGTAAAGACTTGAAGTCTTTACTTCATCTCCACCACGAGGCATTTTGTAGACAAATGCAAGTTATGACGATGTGATACCATCAACATGGTGATCTTACTTGCATGTTGTCCTCCCCTGAGTGTGCCTCTCCAGCCAGGTTGGTTCCACTCGGACGCGGTGGTCCTGCCTCCTGAGCCATCACTCAGCTCTTGGGAGCTGCTGAGTTAGGACCA
>NW_009649189.1:708975-717206 GCF_000708025.1 Charadrius vociferus | reverse complement strand
AACTCAAGGATTCAAGTTTTCCACCCTGATTTATGCTCTCTTACAAAACAGTGCTACTTACAGAGCGTTTCTTTGGGCAGATTATGGGAATATTGGGTAAGAAGGACAAAAGGTCAACCTCCTCGTCTTTTCCTTTGCCTACAAGGACCAGTGGTGGTCTTGGCATGAAATGTTCTCAGCAGGTTCATGGTGGCTGTTCTGGTGCTCACAAACACTTATTTAATCCAGTTATGTTCTGGGGAACTGGAAGTTAGGAGGGGCTGGTAGAGGAATCTTTGGCTCCTGCTACAGTGGCCATTGCATTTGCAGTTTTCTGGTGTGTTTTAAATAGCTTTTACATGCTCCTTGCAAACTTTCAGTTTATTGCTTGATTGATCCCATCTGCCGATTCATCCAACGTGCTCTAGGGTGAGCGTAACCATCCTAGTGAAAGTGTTTCACTTAGATTAAGTATCTCTAACCTGTCCTCTTCCTAGTCCAGTCTGAGCTCTTCCCATTACCATAGGGAGAAAGTGGAAGAAAAGGTGCAAACAGGTTTCTTGTCATCACAGAGAAACATTAAACGTTGTTTGCTCGTGTATTTGACAAGCATTTTCCTTGGTCTTCCTCTTACTCCTCACATCATTATAGGGAAAGTCTTTCTTGTTACCCCTTTGCTAGTTGTATCTGATTTTCTGCCTTGACCTGTCTGATTATGACCCTGTGTTCTTGTGCTCTTCCATTTTTATTTTCAGCTGGAGGATTGCGAGGTTGCAGAAGAACCTCTGTCTTTGCCAGATAGGTTCCTTGTTACTCTTCATAGCTTTCTTTATTGCTGCAGTTTGTGTTTCTGCCTTTATAGGGTTTAAAAAAAACCTACCAGTTCTCCTGAACTCCTTTGCCCTTAAACTTGTCTCCTCTGGGGTCTCCCCTGCTGCTTCTCAGGGTTCACTGAAGTTGGCTTTCTTGAACTTTCTTGCGTTTGTTTTGCTTTTTCCTTCTTGTCCCTCCCTGGGAGCCATGCACACTCTCCTCTCGTGATCACTGCCACCAGCCTTTCCTCACCTTCGTGTTCCCCACCCAGGTATCATCATCACTGGAGCAAACGATGCTTTATACCTGTGCTGCATTTTCCCTCAAAGTTTCAAGAAAGACTTCATAATAGTAAGCGTTGCTTGCAGAGGAGAGCAAGCACTTCAAAAAAGAGTCTCAAGCAAAAGCTGATTTATTAAAATAATACAGTGACTGAGGAGGGAGGGGGACGCACTGCCCCAGTGAAGAAGACACCTTCGCAGAGGTCTGACTGCCAGGGACATGTTGGTAGTGCTGGCAAACACCGCTGGTAGGTCATGGCTCTGATGAGGATGCGGATAAGGCTGGATTGGAGACAGCCCTGTTAGCCGGGGGCCAGTGGGAGCAAACTGGGAGCTCCCCATTATGCTTTGTGCAGTCTTGGTGGTGGGGTGCTGTGGCAGTGGTGGCTTGTCTCTGAAGTGTCGAATCAAACCTCTTTCCCACCTGGAATCTCTAATAAAACTTCTGGTCTGTGGGGTTTGCAGTGAGACTTTTTTTCCCCGTGTGTTATTTTGGGAAGGGAAGGAATACTGCGCACAATGACCTGCTCGAGGCTTGAGTAGCTGGAGAGGAAGATGATGCTGGGGGGGTCGCAGAGCCGGCAGGGGAACGGGGAGGTGACGGTGACATTCCCTCTGTGCCGGGGACTGTGAAACAATCTCATCAGCCACAAGATGTTGCTTTTTTTTCCTCCCCTATTAGAAGAAAAACTGCTTTTTGCCAAATAAGCTGCTTTGTAGACATGACCTGGTATGTTTATTAAACAGTTAGAATGTGTAAAAATTCAAGGACTGTTAGACACTAATAATTAATAGCTGTCCGGCGTGCATCAAGAGCCTATTGATTTTCTGCCAACTTGCCCTGTTAAATATACAAGGTACAAGTTATGTAGTTAAACATGTAAGAGTTTTATAAATGCTTTTTATAGTTGGCATTCAGAAAACTTTCCGTGTTGGCAGACAAAAGAGGGAGAGGGGAAAAAAAAAAAAAGGAAATTCCAAAAGCAAAGCTGCTTTAGCTTAAAGGATCTTTGAGACGGTAGTTTGAGAGCAGCGTTTGAATCTTTGCTCTTGAAGTGGGTGAAGTTTGGGCCAAAGGACTGTTTTTATTGTCGCTGGTTCTAGAATTTTTAGTGGTTTTAGCACTGTCAAAGTGTGGAACTGCAGGTCCTTCTCACTTGGAGATGGCAGTGGGAGTCTTTTGATTGTCTTCAGTAAATGCTGGACCAGCCACTTCCTTCCGAGAAAGTGCTTCCCTCTGTCTTCTCTAGTGAAATGCTGAGCATCGTGTCCTAAGGCCGAATACAGCAGGTAACCTCTGTCATCTCCATGCCTGACTTCCAGGGATGATGGAGAGTGGTAGAGGAAATGGAGATCAGCCAGTCAGAAAGCAGAGTTTTGGGAGTTATGTTGCTTGATCTCTTTTTCTTGTCTAGAGCTATGTTACTCCAATAGTGCTGTTTGGAAAGACACTGCAAAATATGCCACTCTTCCATTAGTAAATTATTCTAGAGCTGCAGTAGAATCGATAGGGGAAAACTAGAGGATCTTTCATAGCATATTCTGGGAATAAAGTAGAAGATTGAGAGAGAAGAAGGAGGGGAAAGCACAGACATTTGTTTTGTTTTGGTTTTTTTAATATGACACTTAAAGGCTGAATTATTCCTGTTTGATACCAGTCAAAGTGCAGCAAGGTCACTGGGAAATTCCTCTCGCCAGGGAGAGGTCTGTGCCCTCATACGGGCTCTCTCCGGGTTGTGTTTGTCCCGGTGTGAGCATGGGGGCTCCCACACCAGTTGCTTGTAATATTTCGTTTGCTGGTCAGGATGCAGGTGTTTGGTTTTTTCCTAGATGACTTTCAATGGCTTTGTAAAACCCTCTTGTGCTGATGAGATGGGGAATGAGGAGAAACTCCATGTACCTTCCAGGTGCTTGGGTGGATTTGCCTGGGTAGGCTTTTTCCATTTTTGAAGAAAACAAAACTTGGGTATTTGGTATATGGGTCCCATCCAGATAGGCGAGGTTGGCTTCCTAACCCAGCGTGACACAAGCTGTCCCTCAGATGGAAGATCAGTGGTTTGAGTTTTTTTTGGTGTGTGTTTTTTTTTTTTTTTTTTATCCTGCAATCTACTTGGTTCAGAGAAATTAACATTTTATTTTTAGTTTTTGCACTTGGCTGTCAGTAACACGGTAGCTAGCAGATCTCAGCAGTGATGAGAAGCCCCTATTGAGTAAATCTGGGAGATTAACCAGATCCTCCGGCAGCGCATCTCCAGCGTACTGCAGGTTTCCTAGTCTCTTCATAGTTTGAAGTAGTCTGCCTCCATCTGTCTTGTTACTAGAGTATAACACAAAGACTGGGCTAGAAACGAGTCCTGTCCTTCTCAGGGTGGCAATTGGTACCTTCGCAAAGGAACAAAAAATGGTTTAGGATCTTCCTTTTCTAGCGCTTTGTGCAGCGGTGGTCAGAAGAGAAGATAGAACCAGTTTTCCTTCCTTTGCAGGGGTCTTTCTGGCTGCAAACCATCACCTTAGCTTAGAAACCTTTTACCTGTGATTCAAAATTGGTATGTTAAGTTTAATATAAACTGCAGGGTCCATTCTTCCTTCTGGGGAGACCAGAGCCTGTAAGGAGAGGGGCATGAGAATGGTGATCAAAGATGACATCTGAGAGTTATGTCAGAAGCAGGATATTGCTGCAAATTTCTTGTTGCTTTTAATGTTATTAAACAATGCCAAAGCCCTCAGGGTGACAGATGGCTTCTTACATGTATGTTACAAATGACAGCAGATAACTCTTTTTCCTTCAGACATCATACAAATCCAGTGGGCACAGAGTGGCGGTGGAAGATGGACCAACCCGAAATGATCTTGCAGGAGGCTATTGAGAACCATCAGAACATGATCAAGCAGTTCAAAGGTAATGTCTCCCACTTCTTCCCCATTAATGATGCTTTTGGAAGATAACCAGCAGTAGCGTCTTCAAAGCATAGATGAAAACGTGGTTATCTGTGAAATACTGGGAAGGGGGTTTATAATATCAGAAAGATGAGTAAGTGAGAAGAAACTTTTGTGGCACACTTGTTTTCTGAGATGTTCTGCCTTGTTTTTGACATTAGAACATGAGTCAGCCTTTGAGTATTTACTGCTGCCTTGAGGGAGCAGAGCGGAGTTGCCTCTTGTGCATCTCGGTAGCTGTTGCATCCCTTTCCTCGGCGTGCAGAGGCTTCTGCAGTGGTTAAAGCTGGCCCAGATGGTGAGCGATATTGATTCTTACGTAAAAGTGAGGGCAGGTAGAAGGTAAAAGGAATCACCCTCTAACCTGATAGGAAATATACTGCCCAGCCTTAATTCCCTGGGAGCTTTTGTGTTGGTTCTGAAGCTTCTCGATTGCATTTTCCTCAATAATAAGCGAGCAGTAGCATTCAGGGTAGTATTATTTTCAGGAGTTATTCCGTACATCTGTTTGTGGCTGAAGCTGCAGTTCCACAGCACCTCTGAAATGTACTGTATTTTGTTTCTCGTAGGAGCTCCTTGGGAGTTTATTTATTCATTACGTGTCTTATCTATATATATATATATATAGATGGGGGGGGGGGGGGGGGTGTTCTTTTTTCCCAAATGTGATAAACTGGGTCACTTGCCAAGGGCAGCTCTGTGTGCTGGGAGGGCTGGCCAGCTTGGCAGGGCAGGTCTAGGGCTCCGCTCTTCTGAACTGACAGCGGAGGCTGTGCGAGCAGCGAGAGTGGAGTGAAGCATCCATAAAATGTGCAAGATGAGCCTGAGTCTTGGCTGTCATTTTGGGAACCCGTTTGTTTATGTTGGCTGTGCACAGAGAGAACCCAATGGATTAAAAATGTGACAGGCAAAAAAACCCTTCTGTCAGCAGAGCAGAGTTGCTCTGTCTCATTCACTGGAGTTATACAATAGGTGGAAAAATAACTCAAATTTTAGGGCCTCATGAGCTTCATTTTCATCACGTGGCTGGTTTGAATCATCTTGTGTTCTCAGACCAGCAGCTCCAGGGAAGCCAGTTCCCTGGCAGCTCCAGTGCTGAACTGGGTGGGGACCAGCCAGGTCTGGTTATCCTGGCGGCACTGTGTACACACGCGGTCTGGCGGACTGGATCACAGTCTAGAGCTTGTCCAGGGGAAAGCGATGAAGGTGCTGTAGTGGGACAGAGAAAAACGATGTTAATTTGGTAGGGGAAGCTTTCCTTGGGAAAGAGGTGGGGAGATGAGAGGAGCCAGTGGAGGAGGTAGCTGGTGTCAGTAGTGCCTCTCCCTTCAGACGAAGCGAAGCATGTCTGTGGTGCTCGAGGCAGGGCAGTCCGTAGGGAAGTGTGGGTCTTGTTCCCTACCCTCGGTCTTTCTTTTGTGCTGTGGCCGCGTGGGCAGAGTGCTGAGTTAAGGCAGGACGCCTGCAGCAGTGCTGGCTGGGCTGGAGCTGCTGCAGGGTTCCATGGTTGCCCATTGACCCAGCTGGTGGGATGCAGTGCCAGCGCAGCAGGAGTTTGGGTACAAGTGGTTTGCGTGAGTGAAGAGCATGTAGGATGTCAAATTCTGTCTGGAAGGCTATAACAGCCATAGAAGACAGTTGTGGCTAGAAACAAGAGCATTCATGTTTAATCCTTAAGGCACTAAGCACTTCTCAAACTCTGCTCTCTTATTCAGCCTGTGCTGGATAGCCGGGCTCTTAGATGGGTTGCAATGCGGCTGGGCGTGCTGAAAGGGTTGGGATCGATAGCTCAAGGTCAGTTTGGTGGTTGATAATAAGCAGGGTACTTCAGGGGTTGATCCAGGAGCCTATATTGTACATCATCTTTATTGACAGATGATGGGGCTGATGATACTGAATACAGCCTCAGCAACTTTGCGGGCGATATTAATTTCGGGAGGGTGGCAGGCACGCTCGATGGCACAGCTTTAGTCCAGTGGGACCTTGAGAAACATCAATATTGGGCCGATGGATGCATCTGGAGTTCAGCAAGAAGCTGAAGGTTCTGTGTGAGAGTGTTATGACCCCAGGTCAGTCCATGCTGGGAGACTGGCCTGCCATGGTGGAACAAGGGACAACAGACTTGAGTTTCTGTTTGAGAGGGTCAGGTTAGACATCAAAATAAGCTTGTTCAGCCAAAGTGGTGCCCAGAGAGGTAGAGGACCCTCCAACCTTGGAGGCTTTCAAGTCTTTTAAGTAAAGCCGGTATCACCCTGGTCCAGTGTTGGCCTCAGTCCTCTCTGATCAGGAGGCTGGACAAGACCTGCAGGGGCCCCTCCTAACCAGTAGCTCTATGACTCCTGTTGTGACTGTTAAAATTGAGTCTTAAACATTAACGACCTTTTTATGAGGCAGGACTTGACTCAAAACAGTAATTTATATTTGCTTAGGAAGAAGCCACGTGTCGTTCGAAGTGTTGACCAGATCTGTGCGTGGTTGCTGATGGAGTGGCAGGGTATGCTTGTGAAGATGGGAATTGCCCTTGAGCGGTGTGGTCCTGGTGCGGTGTGCTGGAAGGATTGCCCCTGGGTGGCAGAAACGGGTGTTGTTTGCACTAAGGAAAGGTGAAAAGCAAAAGTTACTTTGCAGATGCTGGAAGGCGCTGCCTTCCAAAAGCTGAGCGCAAGAATCTGTTTAAACTCAGCCTCAAACTAAGGACTAACCCTCTCCTTCCCTTACTACCCCCGCTGCCTTCCCAGAAAGGGCTGGGGAGAGGGAAAGGTTATAGACGAACTTGGCAGCATCTGAAAATACTACCAAAGTGTGAGAGACGTCCCAATTATTTCTTTTTTTTTTTGAAGCTTATTAAACAAATTCTTAAATATTCCCTGAAACTTGCATGTGCATCCTCAATGCAGTTACCCTTTACTTGGAACTGTGAAAGGAGAAAGACCCCAAAAAAAGGCGGCTCTGGACTGGAACTGTGCTGCAAAGTGGAAAAATAAAAGATGTGTTACTTTTTCGGAGTGATAGATGGCAACATGCTTCCTGTCTTGGGAGCCTAAAAGCAAAAGGTTTACTAAGGAGAAGAAAAATCGGTAAGAACAGCCCGGTAGCTCGCTGTTACATTGTGTGGATTTTACATTGTCGCTTCCCTGAGGAGCGTGTGAAAATACTGTTAGAGTGGAATCAGTGAAAGCAAAATTGAGTCAAAACACTGCGCGGAAAGCTGAAGCCAGGGAGAGGTAAAAGATGCGCAATGTCTGGCAGGACGCGAGTCCCCTGTGTGCCGCGTGACAGCCGTACCCTGTCCAGGTTGGAAGTGCCTCGGGCAGAAAACATGACTGTCTGCTTCCAGCAAACTGCGCGGCGCTCCATGAATAGTAGGTTGATTTTAGTATGATAGATTTTAAAAGAAAAAAAAAAAAGAAACACCACCAAAACCCCACAAACCACCCCATGACTTGAGCAACAGGAGGGAGGAGATCGTTTCGTTGAAGAGGGAGGAGAGGTCGGATGGAGCTGGGCTCTGCAGCGCTGGCTGGGCAGGCCCGCGGCCTCCAGAGGGGTTCCCAGCAGGGTCCTGCGCACGTCTGCCGGGACGTGTGAGTGCTCAACACGGAGCAGACCAGACTATTGGGGTTACTGGAGAAGAAAAGCACAGGCACTGGGACGGCTGGTTAAGGGATCAGGAGCACAAATAGTGTTCTCCTCTATCCTACCATTTGCCGGGGATGACGAGGGGATAAATAGGAGGAGCCAGCAAATTAACTCCGGGCTCCGAGGCTGGTGCATCCGGCAGAACTTTGGCTTCTTTGATCACGGGCTGGTCTACAGGACACCAGGCATGCTGGCAACAGGTGGGGATAGCGTAACCCATAGGGGAAGAAAGATCCTGGGACAAGAATTAGCAGGGCTCATTCATAGGGCTTTAAACTAGGTTTGAAGGGGGACGGGGATGAAACCAGGATTACAAATGTGGTGCCTGGGAGCAGCATGCCAGTGCTTCTGGGTAAAGGCGTTAGCGAGGTCTTGCAGTCTGTCCCAGTGACGGCAGGGGATGGTGGTTTGTGTGGCAGCAAAGACAGGAGGAGTAGTGATAATTTGGTAACTACAGAAGAGTGTGAGCATGATCAGGTGTGAATTAAGGCTTGTCCTCCCAAGAAAGTGGCAGGACAATTAGCCCAGCTGAAGTGCATCTACACTAATGCACGCAGCATGGGGAATAAACAGGAGGAGCTG
>NW_009649189.1:700114-706448 GCF_000708025.1 Charadrius vociferus | reverse complement strand
GGTTGGGGTGACAGAGCAGTGGCACAGACTGCCCAGGGAGGGGGTGGAGTCCCCTTCTCTGGAGGTTTTCAAAACCCGCCTGGATGCAGTCCTGAGTGATGTGCTCTGGGCAGTCCTGCTTTAGCAGGGGAGTGGGGCTGGATGATCTCTAGAGGCCCCTTCCAGCTCTGAAAATTCTGTGATTCTGTGAAAATGTCTTTGCTAGAGAGCCCTCCAGGCTCTCGAGTGTCTGGTAATGCTGCTCAGGTAATAGCCAAAGCTGTTTGAATAAATTGGTGCTCTTTCTAAATAGAATCGTAGAATGGTTTAGGTTGGAAGGGACCCTGAAGATCATCGAGTTCCACCCCCCTGCCCTGGGCAGGGCCACCTCCCACCAGCCCAGGTTGCTCCAAGCCCCGTCCAACCTGGCCTTGAACACCTCCAGGGATGGGGCAGCCACAGCTTCTCGGGGCAACCTGCCCCAGGGGCTCACCACCCTCACAGGAGAGAATTTCTTCCTCATATCTAATCTAGATCTCCCCTCTTCCACTCTGAAGCCATTCCCTGTTGTCCTATCACTCCATGCCCTTGTAAAAAGTCCCTCCCCAGCTCTACTGTAGCCCCTCTTTAGGTACTGGAAAGCTGCGATAAGGTGTCCCCAGAGCCTTGTCTTCTCCAGGCTGAACGCCCCCAACTCTCTCAGCCTCTCCTCCCAGCAGAGGTGCTCCAGCCCTCGGATCATCCTTGTCGCCCCCTCTGGACACGCTCCAGCAGGTCCATGTCCTCCTGATGTTGGGGACTCCAGAGCTGGACGCAGTACTCCAGGTGGGGTCTCCCCAGAGCGCAGCAGAGGGGCGGAATCCCCTCCCTCGCCCTGCTGGCCACACTTCTTCTGATGCAGCCCAGGATACGGTTGGCCTTCTGGGCTCTGATCACAAGTAGCACAGCTTCGCATTCGGGTACACGCATACAGACATCTACGTGTGCCAGAGGAAATGTTGAGCTAGTCTGTTGCTTCGTTTATTCCACGCTTTGTAGTAAAAATTAGATCCTCCTTGAAAGAACAGAAGAATTCTTGGGCCCCCTCTGTCCCATAGGATATCCTAGAGGATAGTCCTGTAAGAGTCCCCGCGTGTGCTTTTAGAGATGATGTGTCATCATCTTCTATTGTTGCCGTAGTTTGTACTGATTTTGAAGACCATAAACGTTAGCTAATGTCACATAATTCTCTTTTAGAGTAACTGATGGAGAGACATCTTACTGATAGGGAGCTAAGGTGGGAAGTAGTTTATTTGATGGATAATTTTTCTAGGTAGAGACTGGTAAATCTCTGTGCCCTTGTGAAGGGCACTCACAGAATGGAAACATAATTCACAAACAGGAGAGTGGGAGTCTCTGATAATACAACTTGGGGGGAAAATGAACAAACACAAATGTATGATCTGAACTAGGAAATCCAAAGACTACCCGTGTGTCGCGCTGTAAGAGAGGATAAAGCAGGTTCCTGGTCTGCCCAGTCACCAGGCACTCGTGGCGACTGGTGTACAGCCCCTTGCAGAGGGGTACCAAAGTCAACAACTGGTCTCTCCAGGGTGATGCGCCAGGTGATGCTTCTCTTCCCCAAATTAAAGCGCACCAGGAGGAGAGCAACTGAAATCAGCTTTTCCGAAGGGGATGTGCTGATGAGAGGGGGCTGGGCTGTGTGCTCTGCTGAGCTCTGGGCCCCGCAGGCGCCGAGAGCTGTACGCTGCCGCCTCTTGCGAAGGCTTCTCAAGTTCCTACAGCAGAAAGCTCTGGCACTGCTGCTGGACCTGCTGCGTGCCACACAAAATCTGCCCGGGCTCTGGCTGCTGAAGTTCAGTGACGGAGGACCGAAGGAGGCTCATCTGCAGGAGCAGAACCTGAGCGCTGTAGCGATACGGCAGCCAGGAGTGCAGGAGAGTGCTTGCGCTCCCTGGAATACCCGCTAATCCTGTTTAGTTTATCCCTGTCTGGTTCATGATTTATATGGTCAAAAGATCGCGTACGAAACTTCTACCCTCCTCTGGAGCGTATTTACTATACGCCAGATTTGATGTAAACTGTTTTGAGACAGTTACGCTCAAACTTTACGCGATGTCAGAATTTTTTTTCTGTCTGCTTATAAAGCTGGCACAGTAATTGTCATAGTCCAATTGCACGATGCTGAGAGAAATTAATTCATTCCAAATTTGCGCACAAATTTTGGAATGAATTAATTCCAAAAATGACTTACAGTAGCTTTAGGAATACAAAAGTTAGTCCTTTAATCTCAGTGTGTGGTTGAGATGCCGCTTTCTTTTCCAATAAAGTTCTCATTTAGTACTGTCAAGTTGCCGCGGAGTAACCATTAGTCCTGTCACTTACTCGGGACTGAGCCCGGCTGGTTTAAAATGCGCTAAGCTTCACTCGGATCGCAAACCAGCTTTTCTGTGTGAGGCTCAAGCAATAGCCACGAACACCTCTCTTTTTTTTTTTTTTTTTTTATCTTGGCTCTGCAGCATAGCATGTAATTTTCTGTACTGCTTGAGCTCCCGCGTCTAGGCAACGAGAGGTGAGCTGAGGACCGGATTTCAAACTGAAGTCTTCGTGGTGTTGTGTGGGGGTTTTTTTTGTGTGTGTGGTGTTTTTTTTTTTTTTGTTTGTTTTTTTTAAAGCAGACCAGCCCCCAGTCTAAAACCTCAGATATTATTCGAGTACATCAAGGCGCGTCACGGAAATGGGAAGTGACACATTTGGAACAAAAGCTTGTTTGTAGCCAGATGATTTCATACGGGGTCCTGAGCACCGGGTCGGGTATGGATGAGCTGGAGGAGGACTGGCCTCTCCCCTGCCCTCCCGTGGGTATGATAGATGTGACTCAGGTGGGTTAAACCCGCAGACAGCGCTTTCACGTGGACGCTACAGTTGAGCTCCTTGTGTTCTCTGCTTCGTTCTGAAATGTCTCTGGCTGTGCGGGACGGTGCGATGTGTTGGGTTTTCTTCTTGAACGCATCTTCTGCAGAGCTGTGTTTCATGGGGTTGCCAACATGGGGCCAGACCTGGTTGTTGGCGCTGTGCTGGGCGAGGTGTGCCCAGTCCCTCGGGGGACCTGGTCTCCATGGGGCTGTGGGACCACGGGGGGTCGGCAGCGGAGACACACTTAACCAGCTTGTCTTTTTTAAGATGCCTGCTTGAAGTGGCATTAAATCGTCTCTTGCTTCTCTCTCAGCATTCAGGCAGCATCATTGAGGTCTTGGCAATGGAAAGTCTGACTCCAGTGTTACTGGGAGATTGCTTGCGGTAGTGAACGGGGCACACAAAGCCCCAAGCTCCGCACGTCTGGGCGTACGCGGTTCCGTGGATTCCTGCAGAGTGGACTTAGCGGCCACTGGCTGTGGTCTGGTGTCCCCTCCGGGTCACGAGGGCTCCAGCCAGTTCTGCTCAGTCTTCCTTGTGCTAGAGTGTATTTTAGATCCAGACATGTGGTTTGGGAGGGCGTTGAGTTGATTTGAGTCTGTTTTCCCTCTTCTTGCAGGCGTGTCGGGAGTGAAAGCAGATCGGTTTGAGGAAGCGATGACAGCAAAGCACTGCGCACTGTCGCTGGTGGGAGAGCCCATCATGTACCCAGAGATCAACCGCTTTGTGAAGCTCCTGCACCAGCACAGCATCTCTAGTTTCCTGGTTACAAATGCACAGTTCCCAGATGAGATTAGGTAAGAGGTGGACAAAATATCTCCCTACTAAAACATTTGAGTGCTGACCTGTGTTTTAATTCCACTTTATTGCTCATCAGAGTCAGCTGCTCGGCCTGAGCACTGGCAATGGAAGAGCCCACTCGGCGTCTATTTGATTTTAACCTCAATCTCCCCATGCTCTTTCTCATCTCTTTCTCTCCCTGGTTTGATTTTTCTTTTCGATGTCTCTTCAACAAAGTGTGATTACTTCTGAAAGCGAAGGGAATGTAATATAGTACCTCCCGGAGGTGTGAGTGAAGGAGGACAGCGAGTGAGCTGCGTTTTCTGCTTGGGGACATGGATAACTGGTGGGAGCGTTTCCGACAGCTAGAGCAGGAGACCCAACTCATAAATTGCCTTTTTGGTTTGTGTGCTTCTCTTGCAGTCTGATCTTTGTTCTAAATCTGTAAGACTAGCTGTAACGACTCAAACCAAAGATGCGCACAGCCCAGCATCTCCAGCAGGACCCAGCATGCAGGAGAAAAGGTGAAAAATCACAGAGTCACAGACTGGTGAGGGCTGGAAGGGCCCTCTGGAGCTCCCCCAGGGCCACCCCCCGCCAGAGCAGGGGCACCTCCAGCAGTGGCACAGGACGGCGTCCAGGCGGGTTTGGGATGGCTCCAGAGGGGGAGACTCCCCCACCTCTCTGGGCAGCCTCTGCCAGTGCTCTGCCGCCCTCACAGCAGAGAAGGCCCTCCTCAGGTGGAGATGGAACTTCCTCTGCTCAAGTTTGTTCCTGTTCCCTCTTGTCCTGTCACTGGGCACCACTGGAAACAAACTTTTCCCATCCCCCTGTCACCCTGACTTTGAGAGGTTATTAGCATTGATGAGATCCCCCCTCAGTCTTCTCTTCTCCAGACTGAGAAGCCCCACGTCCCTCAGCCTTTCCTCATAAGAGAGATGCTCCAGTCCCCTCATCACCTCTGTAGCCCTTTGCTGGACCCTCTCCAGCAGTTCCCTGTCCTTCTTGAACTGGGGAGCCCCGAACTGGACACAGTGCTCCAGATGTGGCCTCCCCAGGGCAGAGCAGAGGGGGAGGATGACCTCCCTCGACCCACTAGCCACACTCTTCTTGATGCCCCCCAGGATGCCATTGGCCTTCTTGGCCACCAGGGCACATTGCTGGCTCATGGCCATCCATCTGCAAAAGCGGGATCAGCAGTGTTTAACCTCCCTCTCAAAGGGACTTAAGCTAAAGGCTCAAAATGTTTTAATGAACTCTTTCAGAGTCTTTACAAATGTGAAGAATCCCCTTTTCTGATGTTCTTGAGCATCCAGGCTGCTTTTAATGAAATCTGAAGCAACATAGCAAGGCGACGCAGCGTGCGGTGTGAGGTGGTTGAGAACTCGTCAGAATACCGCCGGCTAATGATGCTGACACAGTCCAACCTCGGAGTTAGCGGGGCTGTATGCTGGGTGGGTTTGGTACGTCGCTCAGGTTGTCACTTCAGGTCCGCGCCACACCGTGTTAGCACTTTCTGGGAGAGCTTCCTTTGTGCTTCCCTCTCGGGGTCTGGATGTGGCAGTGAGGGGGGAGGGCATGCAATTTTGGAGTGAGTAATTATACACTACAAAGGCATTCCAAATGATTGAATAATTGTGTAATCAAGTTACTTTAAGTCATGTATTATGTGCCTGATAGACAGAAATTGCGCTTTCCTAAAAATAGCGTTTTAAAAAAGGGAGCACAGACTATATTTTGAAGCTTGCATTTCTTAGGATCCGCTGGGTGTTTGGAAAAAGAAACAAGAAAAGGAAGTGATAAGATGCTAGTCTTGCTGTCTGAAAAACTGCAACTGATCTTTGCCTCATCAAAGCGAATGATTTGCTTAATATGGGAACCGAAGTATGCACCGAGCTCGCTTTACCGCTGTCAGCAGAGGGGAGCTGTAGTCTAAGAGTTGGTCCGAAAACAGGCAGTGGGACCTCGGGCATCCAGTGCGCAAATGGGGAGCATGGCCTGGGTTCGGGAGAGGGGGGGCTGCAGAGTTGCGGCTCCAGCACGGCGCTGCCTCATGACACACAACTGGGGGCTGTGCCACCATACAGCGTGATCTGGACAGGCTGGAGGGTTGGGTGGAGAGGAACCTAATGAAATTCCACCAGGGCAAGTGTAGGGTACTGCATCTGGGGAGGAATAACCCCATGCACCAGTACAGGTTGGGGGCTGACCTGCTGGAGAGCAGCTCTGGGGAAAGGGACCTGGGAGTGCTGGTGGACAACAGGACGACCATGAGCCAGCAATGTGCCCTAGTGGCCAAGAAGGCCAATGGCATCCTGGGGGGCATCAAGAAGAGTGTGGCCAGCAGGTGGAGGGAGGTCATCCTCCCCCTCTGCTCTGCCCTGGTGAGGCCACATCTGGATCACTGTGTCCAGTTCTGGGTTCCCCGGGTCAAGAAGGACAGGGAACTGCTGGAGAGGGTCCAGCAAAGGGCTACAGACATGATGAAGGGACTGGAGCATCTTTCTTATGAGGAAAGGCTGAGGGACTTGGGTCTTCTCAGTCTGGAGAAGAGAAGACTGAGGGGGGATCTTATCAATGCTTATACTTAAAAGGAGGGTGCCAGGGGGATGGGAACAGTCTGTCTTCAGTGGTGCCCAGTGACAGGACAAGAGGGAAC
>NW_009649189.1:685009-700101 GCF_000708025.1 Charadrius vociferus | reverse complement strand
TCTCCCCCTCTGGAGCCATCCCAAACCCGCCTGGACGCCGTCCTGTGCCACTGCTGGAGGTGCCCCTGCTCTGGCGGGGGGTGGCACTGGGGGAGCTCCAGAGGGCCCTTCCCACACTGACCAGTCTGTGACTCTGTGCCTTCCTCTCTCTTCTCTTCCTCTTGTATTTGGCCTGCGGCTCTGTTTGCCTCCAGGCACACACGTGTTTTCATAAAGTGAAGGAGGTTTTAGAGCACGTGAGCCCATATTGAGCAGTTACCTGGCTCTCATCCTCTTCCTCCTCTTGTTTCTGATTAGTGGCTGTGAACAAAACCCTTGTGTGTGTGTGTTTGCGTTTATGCGCATCAGTAATAATAGTGAGCAGCTGCTTATTATTGCTCATAAGAAAATGCTCATTTGCATTATATTGGTGTTTCTGTTCTTGGCATCGTTGGCTTAGGCCGTGCCCTGTCTGGCTTGTGAAACCACCTCGTGGCTGGTGGCCTGAAGCTCAATTTCTTGCTCCTGAGTTGTGCTGTGCTACTCAGTCATGATTTCTGCCCGAGTTCAGATGTGGTGAATGCCGTGAATTTGATCTCCTGGATGCAATCTCAGCTGTCTAAGCTGGCTTGGAAATTACAACCGAAAACTAAGGAGGAACGTTGGAAAATCCATCCCAGTACCGTGCAACTAACTTTCCTCTTAATTATGAAACGTAGCTGTGCTCCAGGAACGTCGGTTTGTGCTCTGCTTCTCCCTGGCGCTGCCTGGACCCATGACGGCCCTTTCTCCTTACTCTCCTCCGGCAGAGCATGCGCGAGGCCGTCCTGGCTCTGCTCCTGGCCATGGCAGAGCCCTGTGGACCGCTCCGTTTTGGAGCAACGTGGGGCAGAAATCCCTCCCTGGGATCTCTTCCAGTTCCTTAATTTTCTCCAGTATAAGAGTGAGTCTGGCTCTTGCCTGTCCTTAGGATTGAGATCCTCAGAGAAGAGTTGATTTTTTTCTGGGCTTGTGTTTTGAAAAACACTCACTCCATCTCCAGTGAATCTTCACTCTCTCCATCTTTTAATTAGGCCAATGCAGCATTAAGTAGAGTATTTGGCTACGTTCTCTGACACTGAATGCTTCAATCCACTTACACCCAGAACATTTGGTCATTTTTGGAGATTGTGGCTTTGGGTTGCGGGTCCAGACAAGCTCGTTTACAAAACAGGGTTGTTTGGTTTTTTTAACCTAAAATGTTAAATTTGTTCTGGGCTATTTCATTCTTCTGTCTAAATACAGAGAGAACGTGTTTGAATTGGTTGTTTGAGTGTCTGCATTAAGTGGATTCTTCTGGACACTAAAAGCTCTGCTCCATCTCCTTCTGGACAGTTGTTGTCACTTCGTCACCTTCGGGGAGGGCAGGGGGTTTGGTGTATTTTTAGGTGGCACTGTTTGGCAGCTGAACGATAGTTTCCAATTTCTTCTCATCCTTCTACAAAGAACCAAATGGAGCTGGGACTGTAGCCTGCTCGTTAACGGACTTCACAAAAAAACCCAAACAACCCATTTGCAAAAAACGTTGTCCTAAAACTGTTAAGAGCTGGCGAGTTCCGCGGTGCGATCAGGATGCTGTCGCTCCACCTCAGAGACACCGGGGTGGAAGGTGCCGTGAGGGGCGGATGTGCGTTACGCTCGCTGGCTTTAGCAGTTTTGTCTCTGACAAGGGAGCTCTTTATAGGTTGTTCGTCTTAACGCCCTTCGTTATCCCTTTGCTAACGGACCGCAGCCTCCCTGCTTCTCCTCTCTACCCCTGGGCTTTATGGAAGGGATCAGACTCAACCCAGGCTCTTTGCACGGCGCAGGAGGTTTAATCTTTTTTAGAAGTTACCGGTGCTGGGCTCACAGATGCTGTGCTCACCGGCATTATGTGAGCAGAAAGACGGTATTGCAGGATTTATGTGAAATAAGAGCCTCGGAAGTGGAAGGAGAACACATTGGGGGATTGGGCTTGGTTTTATTTTCTGAACAGCTTTGAGTTCCCTTCAAAAGATGATTTGACTGATGATGCCAGCTGCAGGTCAGGTAAGTTCAACGTGTCCAGTGGTAGAAACTGGCTGGGTTATGGCTGTATTTCTGTGGAATGGGATTATTTTTTTATAAGACAAGGCAAATAGAATTTGGGGAAGGGGCTGAGCCTTATGATTTTTAACCAGGGGGGCTGTGAACGGCAGCAGAGCTGTTCAGTGCCTCGCGTGAACCCCTGGCAGCGTGCTTTGGGAAGCCTTTCTGAATGTGTTACAGCTACACTGGAGTGAAATATGTTCCAGTTCAGTGAGGAAAAGATAATTAAAATGTCAGCCAAAGCCCCTCTGTGGGATGTTCTTAGCTTTGGGGTGTGTTATTTGTTGAAAGTAGGTTGTAACATCTCGCTATTAAGACGATGGTCACTTGGCAGAGATGAACCACTGGACTTTGATAGCTTTGCCTGTAAATATTATATAGTTCCTGTTGCTACTGGACCAGCAGAACAGCTTGTTCGGAAATACTGTATTTTATGTGTGCTTTGGTAGGAAAACACAAATCCAGCTAGCAGTAAGGTCTGAAAAACAACAATTCTCTTCTCCTTTTTATTTCCAAGGAACCTTGAGCCGGTAACGCAGCTGTACGTCAGCGTGGACGCGAGCACCAAAGAGAGCCTGAAGAGAATCGATCGACCCCTCTTCAAGGATTTCTGGCAGAGATTTCTCGACAGTTTAAAGGCCTTGTCTGAAAAGGTACCCAGTTAAGAGTGTATTTTTAAATATCTTTTTTCTTCCTTCTGCACTTTATCTGCTGAGGACTTGAGAGGCTTCAGAGGGGCCGTGGAGTGAGTTCTGGATGTGTTGGGAGCATGTTGACATGGTTTGTACCTTAAGGTGTAGAAGGTCCAGCAAGTTTGGGTTTTTCCCTACAGGGAGAAATTTAATGACAAAAGGAGGGCAGAATGTGTGTCAAATGGGACAGTAAACTCTGCTGTGAATACAAGATGCTGTGAGAGACAACAAGATTATAAAATAATTAAAGATTTCCTAATGAAGCGTTTACACCGAGAGCATGCTGCTGAAGGAAAACTGGAAATTCGGAGAAGCCGAGGAAGGGCCGTAAATCCCTGTGTGGCACTTAGCACTGGTTCGCAAAGGTTCCCTTGAAATTGCAATGCATAAAGGACATTAAGATGCATGTGCTGGAGTTTACTAGCTCTGTTCACCCTCCTGCTATACAGAAATCTGCCTATTTCTGGAATGTTTTCCTAAAACAATAGATCTGAGCATAATAGCAAGGGGGACCCTTACACTGTCGGTGGTTTGTAGTAGTTTGTGTCCATCTGAGACAGCTGAACAGTGACCTGAAGGTGGGATGGTGTCTGCTGCTGTCAGTTCAGAGCTTAGTCTACCGTGTAACAGTTTCTGTAGTAATTAATGAAGCATTCGTGGCCCCAGCATCACATGATTTAATAAGAATAGTGCTTCATGAGCATGTCTTCTCTCTCTTACTTGCTGCTACTGCGCTCTGATGGAAGCAAATACTTCTGTTTACCAATTTGGCAGGAGTTGACGTGTTACCTGCTGAGATGAACAGACAGGAGAGACTGTTTCATTTGAATAATGAGGTTTTCTGCCTTCTGAGATGACAGCGTTGGACCATTTTCTGCCACATGTACTTACATTAGTAGGCCTGGGAGACTCCGTGTAATTGAGTGACACTTTCTTCTGCAAAGTCGTGTGAGTGGCTTGATCAAGCTGCTTGCGTGCAAGTGTGCCGGCAGAGCTTGTTCAGCAAAATCTCGGGGCAAACTGAGCTTACTGAAATCGGGTATAAACTCACTACATTCTCCGTGTGAGTAGAGGAGACTGTGGGAAGAAGGGGAGCTAAAATATTGAAGGGGAAAAATATTGATTAAGCCTTCTGGGAACTTGCTTTTGCCCATCGTTTCTTTCCTTCTGCCTCTCTTGACCCCGGGTAGATATGGTTCGTTCGTTGCTGTGGGTTGTCAGAAATTTCCTTGTGAAGAATTGAAGGTGAAAGTATTGGCAAGTCTGTCCGTACAGCTAAAAATATATTCTGGTCAAGGTGAAGAGGAGAGGGGAAAAAGAAGCTCAACTAGCAGGTGCATTTTCTCCTCCAAGCAACTGCACTTTGAAGGGTCCTTGAAACACTGATAACACAAGAGCCAATTAACAGTTGCTCCGGTTGGTAACACGCTGCTCTGCCAGCCCCTGCTCGGCTGCTTAGTGCATCGTCACACGTGGGGGACAGCGAGAAGTCTTGGGGAAGCTGCTGTTAGGTTTTTCTCTTAATGTTATACGTGATTCTGGTACCCCCAAATTATCTTGAACTGCTCCTGGGCAGAAGCACCTTCCTGTTCTCCTTCTGAGCGCATTGCGGGGTGTTCAGCTGTGATGTTAAGCACCGCTCTGTAGGACTGCGATGAATGAGAGGTGGTGAAAGCTAATGCATCTGCTGATGCTTGAGACGTGCAGCTCCTGTTTCAGAATAGGTGGGGAAGTGCTGATGCATTGTGTTGGGAAAGTGATGCTAATATATCTGGAAACAAAATACGAGTCCCATATTTTCACACTGCCTGACAAACCGTCCAGGCTTATTCAATTCTCCCGAGACGGAGACAAGCGGGCGCTGCAGCTGATATGAGTCACTGCTAATAAGAATCGTGGATAGGTTTGATCTGTGCGCATTTAAAAAAAAAATTTAAAAAAAAAAAGGGCCAAGGGAGTTTTTAAAACCACAAGTGATACCTTGCTGTGCTTGCCACGGTGGTGTTTGGCAAGTGCTGTTCCTGCGCCGTTCCCTGCTTGTGTGCTGGGCGGCTGTCTGTGCGCCGTGCTGCAGGGATGGGGGGGTAGAGACGGGTCCCGCTGCAAAATGATGATCCAAAATAGATGAGTGGGAGAAAGGAAGAGGAGAGGACGCCGTCCTAGGTGGGAAAGGAGCGAGGCTGTCCTCCTTCGCTGTTCTTTCTCCTGCCACCGACAAGCAGGCTGCCGCCTTGGTAAAAACAGAAGGGGAAGGGCCTGGGCAGAGAGGCGCGTGTCACGTCTGTTGCCTCGCTGAGGCGGGTGGCCTGATAACGGATTGCATGAGTTGAACTGAAGTTCTGTATAAAGTTCTCGAGCCCTTAATAAAGGAGTGAATTTAATAACGCAGTGTTCCCGGAACAATTTGACAGCCTCGCACGGCACGTTGGTGATTAGTTGCTACAGCGTTTTCAAAGGAAGTTCAGGAATAAAAGAGAAAAATCTTTGGTGATATTTCTTTCTGCAGCAAACAGCAAGAAACCTCCTCTTTGTCCGCTACTATTTGCAGCAAGTTTTATCCGTTCTGGAGTGATTCTCATTGAGATGATCTTCATGTTAAATTTTCTATGCTAAGAAATGGGTTTTTTTGAGAGGAGTTTATGTTAAACAGCAGGTGGACTCCCAGAAGGCTCCATTTGTTTCTTGTCGTGTGTCTTCTGCCCTCCAAATTAAATTGAGAAGAAAGAGAAAGACGTTAACATGTGCAATTTAGAATGTGCCCTTTCCAAACGTCATGTTTGAGAAGTCTTGCAGTCTCGTCCTCTGACAGCCCTGAGTTCACAAGAATGATTGAGAGGTGACTTGACTTGATAGACAAGCGCTTGGAGGAAGCACTAAGGATGTGAATCCTTATTCTCATCTGAAGGATGAGAAATCCCCGTTCCAGTGGTTGAAAGGCATTCCTTCCAGCCATCGCTGCTTAGTGATGCTATATCCAAATGTGAAATGAGGTACAAATTAATAATGAGGGTCCCAAAGCTTAGGGGGACAGAGGTAGATTTTTCTATCCCTTGAAGTTTCCATCCTTCCATCAAGCTGATGCTTTTTTCAAAAATACCATTAACCAAACGTGTTCTGTCTGTGCAAGAAAATAAGGAACGGATGTTCTGTGAGCTCTCATCCACCCGCAGTCAGACGCGTGATCCGTTTATGTTTTGGCTTTGTGCTCTGTTCCCCTCAGTGTTATTAGACCAGATTCTGTAGGCTGAGAAACTTCGAAAACCGTTGTTCTTGTTGTTGTTGTCATCCATAAATCACCAAGTGTTCTCTCAAGCCGTAGGGATGTTGACTGAGACGAATGGGAATCTCCTGCTGAGTTGCTGATAAATGAAGTGGGGCTGCAGTGGCCCAGTGTGGCACAAGCACCTACAGATTTCTACCCAAGCGCTCTGACGACAGCCGGAGAAAAGATGGTGATGGACATGCCAACAGAACGTGCCCCATTTGTGGTTCAGCATCACGTTGCAACATCCCCGAGCATGCTTTTTTCCACCTGTTGAGAGAGCAAGATGCCTCTTGAAGCAAGTGGCTGCTGGTCCGTGGATGTTCACGGGCTTGATGAGCGCTGGGGAAAAAGGTCCCTGGTGTCGCTCATATGCTCTGAGGAGCACTCATCCAACCTTGATGTGGTGTCACCTCTTCTGTCTGTGTCTTCTTGACTTAATCATGATAAATCCTGTCCCATCTGCCTGATATGCTGTACCTTCTCGTACTTGCTGTGCTGCCAGACACCAAGTAGGCACTGCTGAACTGCCTTAACTTTCAGGGGACAGGTGCCAATGTTCTCGGAAACAGATTGGAGCCACACGCAAAGCAAACAGGGGAAAAAAAACCCAAACACCTTTAGGTTAATAGATGTTACGGCACTGCAGGAACTGATGATGAAGCAGAACCTTATCCTTCCTGTCCTTCCAGGAGGGTTACAAAAAACCCAAAAGAAACAGCGTATTGGCACTTTCTGGAGTTCACTTAGACTTGTGTCTTTAGACATCATACGCGGCTCTTGCTTTAGAGCTCAGGTAAAGCCTTGCCCTCAATCTTTTTCTGCTTCAAGTGAATTAGGATTTCATAGAGAAACAGGGTCATGGCTCTGTGGGCGAGGTGTAGCAAATGGCTTTTTTTTTTTTCTTCTTTTTTTAATAAAGGACCAAAAAGGGAAATTCTTAGCTCTACTTGTCCTAGGATATCATGTATATGACAGTGCGTGGATTTGGTGCCTGTGGCTGTGTGCTCCTCGCTGGAAGGTGCTGGAGGTGCTTTGTCCAGAGAAAAGCGTGAAATATAAAACTGTTTCCTATTACCATCTTCCAGGTCTGCATTTGCACGCTGCTTACAGGTAGTTCCTTCTACACTTCTGGATGACGAAGATGCCAGATTGCATAATTAAACATTTTCAGGCTCGCATCTGGTGCTGTTTACTTTAGTCTTTTTTTTTCTTTTTTTTTTTTCTTTCTCCAATGTGATCCTTTCTTCAAAGTTACCCTTGCCTTCTGGGTGATTACAGACGTAGTGCAAATACGTTGAGTTACACCTTAAGCATGTTTTAGTGCTTGCTATATTATATGACAGTAACAATTGCTTTTATGGAAAGAGCACATTTGATTTGCACGGAGATTATTTATGTGGTTTACTGGGGGAGGGGAACTGGTTTGTAGAGCCTAGTCTGATGTTTCTGAGCTAAGTGACTTTTAAAGGAGAATTTAAATGTAAAATTTGCAACAGATGTAAGAATCAGTAATCAATTTTGCCACTATAAATTTAGAAGAATTTGACTCTTCTGCGCAGTAAATGCTCTCCACCAGCTGTGTGCTTGTTTTAATAGTTTTGCTAATGAGGCTTCTGGCGTAAGGCTTTTGAAATGCAATATGATGAGTGTTACAAAGGTACGATGTTTAATATTAAGTTATTGTCGCTGAAATACATCGTTTCCTTTCAGTTTAGCTTACAGCAAGCAGTGATCCAAATGAGGCTTCAGCAAGATTCTTGGCTGCAGAGGGAGTGAAATCTTATTTCTTCTGTCTGTTCCAGTACTTCTTGGTTTGCTTGCAGGCAAGAAAAGGGGAAAAATGTTAATATACAGACTTCGCAATCAAAATATGTTATTCCAAGCTGCTGGCTGTTACTGTATGTCTTACGAAGACAAGGCAGTGAGGCTGGGGGAGAGGTAAGGTGTCTCTGGCCACCCGGCGAGCCTCAGAGGTGGGGGTACAGTCTGTGTTGTCTTAGTCCTTGTCCAATGCTTTGTCCGTTATCCCCCATCAATCCCCTTCTCATTATTGCCTGCTGCTTTGGGGTAGCCAGGCCTGAGGGCTATTCATAGAATCACAGAATGGTTTAGGTTGGAAGGGACCTTGAAGATCACCCAGTTCCACCCCCCTGCCCTGGGCAGGAACACCTCCCACCAGCCCAAGTTGCTCCAAGCCCCGTCCAACCTGGCCTTGAACACCTCCAGGGATGGTGTTCTGGGCAACATCTTCTCTGGGCAACCTGCCCCAGGGGCTCACCACCCTCACCACCTTCGTTTGCTTGTTCTTGCCAGGGGAGCAGTTACGGCTGCGGAGAGGCTGCCCAGCTGCCACCCTCTTTATTTGGTAGAAGGCACTTCTCCCACTTCCCATGTCTTTTGGAAAGGGGCTCTGACCTAAGTGTAAATGGCAGAAACGGAGCGCTCTCCTCCTCCTCCTCCTCTTCCACGTTCACTCTTCTCTTTCACTCTTTAACTAGCACACATAACTCAGCTCGCCTAGCTTTTCTCCTTCTTAACATTTAAGAAGCATTTGCTATTTTTATCCTTTATTAAACATGATCTTTCTTTTGCCTTGAGCTCTGCCTTCGAGACTTGCATGAGAGATGCCAGACTTGGCTTTTAGAGAACTTGGTTCAAACCAGTCTCTATTCCCCCTTCCAGCCCTTCTGTTATTTATTAACCTGATCGCTCGCAAAGGGCTGCTCTGTTTCCTGGGGCTTGGCTTTGAGAGCCAGAACTCCCGGCTCCCCCGACAGGCTCTGCGGCCTTGGGGACGTCTTCTCACTTTTTCGTTCTTTAGTTGTGAAATAGAGCAGTAGTCTTCGTGTAAAAGCACCCTGAGAAGACAGAGCATGTGTGTGGGTTTATGCGAACTCTTAAAAAGGAAAGAGCAAGCCTAAAATTCTGCTTGTGGCAACTAGGCAAAGGAAACTTGTATCTGCACTTTATTTTAAAACATGTTTTTACTTAAGCCTATAAAGTTGAAGTAACTGGGCCAAATGCCGTCGATTGGGATTGCGCAGAGCATTGCGTAACCTTCCATTCTGCTGAAGGCATTAGCTGTTGGGTTTCTCCACTCGCCGACCGGTTATCAACGGCTCTAGCAGGATGCTTCAGATTAGAAGCATTTATCGGGTTCGTTGACTCTATCCATTTGACATTTCAGGAAAGATGAGTTGACAAAGCATCTGCAAGAGTGTCTCGGACGGTGAGTGTATAACTGAGGCGAAAGCACTGCGAACAAGTAAATGGATTTTATGGGAACGTGGTAATGGGTGTGCTGGTGCTCCTCCAAAGCAGAGGGAACGTTCTCATGGACTCCTGCAGGGCAAGTGAAATCAGGAGGACTTCTGCTTTGGAGGGGGCGAGCAATCCTCTCGAAGGGGGTCAGCTCCAGCGGGCAGACTGTGCTGGCGTGCTGGGGTGACAGAGGCCGGGCTGCTGGGGCCGGTCTTGCCCGAGGAGCTGCAGTGACACGTGGGCTTGGTGCCCCAGGGCTGTTCAGTGCCGCGTGTTGTCCGGTGGGGTGGGCTCCAGGAAGGCTCTCCTCTGCCCCAGGATGGGATCAGCATGCTTGGCTCAAACTGCTGCTGAAGGTGATCTGACCTAATTTAGGTGGTTTGGGGCTGAAGCAGGTGAGGAGCGCTCAGTCTCCTCCTCTGGGTCTTCCCTTTAGGGCAGGATCCTGCAGCAGGTAAGTGGAACAGTCATGTCTTAGGTGCTCTGCTTGTCAGTAGTCGTCTTCCTCAGCTCCCATTTCAGCTTCTTTGGGGTACCTGAGTGCCCGCGAGAGCAGAATCTGACCCTAAATTTCCTTTGACTTTCAGCAATAAACCGACTCACGCAAAGAAGTGCTGTTTGTCCTTGTTGCACATGGATGTCTGTGTCTTGGCCCCGTTCCTTTGTATGGCTCTGTGTCCTTAAAACCCAAAGGGAGCTGGTGGTGCGGGTTGGGTATCTGTAACTTTGGCCGCTGGCTGGTGGGTGTAAGTGATGGCTGTGATCAGTAGGGTGGTCTGTGACCTCCCAAACCACGTGTCCCATCCGTCATTTCCATAGCTGCTGAAGTGACCCATCTGGAGCCTTGTTGACTTGCAAGTTGTGTGCTTGAGAGCCAAGCCCTGCATTTTCTCCTCGGATGGAAATGCTGTTAGATTTGCCAACGTAAGAAATGCAGGAACTGCAACACACTGATTCAGAGTCTCCTCTGAAGCTGCTAAATTGCTGGAGCATCTTTCATACAAATTTGTGGAGCTTATTGTCTTGTACATACTTGGATACAGAAAGACGGTAATTAGTAACAGTGACAAAAGGTCAAAGCAAACTGGCAAATCAAAGGTGATTTATTTTTTCATTTTTTACACAATTAAGGCCTTCCTGATGGGCGAGCTTGGCTTCTGTCAAACCTGTTCAGCCATTTCGAAGTGCAACAGTCGGGCGCAATTACTGTGCTGACTAATTGGGGGATCTCCCTTTCTCGTTATCCCAGAAGAGCACTTGGCTGCTCATAAATCTGTTTGGTGGAGGAACTGATATTAGACGCACTGTAAACAATCTCCTCTAACTGCTTAGTTCTAAGAACAGAGGAGCACAGAGAGTATGGGTGGTGGTGAACCCCGGAATGGGAGAGTTGATGGTCCATAGTGCTAAGGCAGCTGTTTACGGGCCTGGAAAAATGTGTGTCCGCTTCACTGCGTTTATCTCATTCTGCCTTTGTGTTGGAATTTGCTTAACAGTCTTGAGGAGCCTTATCTCCCTGTAGGGCTCTTCTGAAGGGTCCAACTTTATGTGAAAGTAGGAGGATCTGAAGGCTTTTTGCAGAGACTAGGTCTCCAAAAGAATGTTTTTTTCATTTCAGATGTCAGCGTTTCAGGTAACATCGAGCAGGCACTCCCCCAAAGCAGGCTGCTCAAGTGGGAGCTGAAGTTGCATTGTGTATCCAGAGACAAGTAGGACTTCATTAAACCCTTTTATTGTGATTTTTTTTTTTTCTTTTTTTAAGAAGCACCATAATTTTTAAATCCATCTATCAGGCTCATGGATACCTTTCAAATGTGCAAGATTTTGTTACTCCGTTACAGGTTGGACTCGGAAGGTAAAGACTGCGTAGCGTAGCATGTTCTTCGTCCAGCGTTTGCTGGGCAGCCTTCCTGCCAAAGCCTCTGGCCGTGTCTGCAGTTGACCATTTTTGTTCATTGCCATTTCTGTTCAGGCTGCCAGAGGCAGATCCCCACCTTCCACAACCGTAAGGTAATCTAACGGTTGAAGGTGTGTCTCAGTGGCACTAGGTGAGGAGATGGTGCTCGTCGGTAGCAGTGCCTGAGGTTTGTGCTCAGGCAGGTTTGTGTAGCTGGCTGCTCCCCAGCTGCTCTGCAGGAACGGGATTGGGAATTTTAGACCCTGAGACCAGCCCTTGGTTTTGCCATGACTTTAGATTACTTCTGCAATTTGCGTTAAGAGGTTAATTCTCTTTTTTTTTTTTTTCTTCACGCAGCCTCTGTTACGTTGAACTAGTCATAGAAGGGTTTGGGTTGGAAGGGACCTTGAGGATCATCTAGTCCCACCCCCCTGCCCTGGGCAGGGACACCTCCCACCAGCCCAGGTTGCTCCAAGCCCCGTCCAACCTGGCCTTGAACCCCTCCAGGGATGGGACAGCCACAGCTTCTCGGGGCAACCTGCGCCAGTGGCTCACCATCCTCACAGTGAAGAATTTCTTCCTCATATCTCATCTAAATCTCCCCTCTTCCAGTTTGAAGCCATTCCCTGTTGTCCTATCACTCCATGCCCTTGTAAAAAGTCCCTCCCCAGCTCTCCTGGAGCTCCTTTAGGTACTGGAAGGGGACTGTAAGGTCTGCCTGGAGCCTTCTCTTCTCCAGGCTGAACAACCCCAACCCTCTTAACCTGTCCTCATCGGAGAGGTGTTCCCCTGCTCTAAACACTCTGTTTTCATGCATTGCTTCTGTTGCAGTGGTCTGTGGGGAGCCGACTTATGAATCTGATGGAGCAGCACCCCACTTTGAGAGAGGTGGGGACAGTGGGATGCTGCATGGTGGCAAGTGAGAGCTCTGATGTTCTGTGTGATGCTTCAAGAGCATCCCGCGTGGTAGCTTTCAGAGATGCCCCGTTACTTCATGCTTATGTCTCTGTACTTGAGACTGCATCACCCACAGGAGTAGGACTGAGAAGAGATGAACCTTGCCTGTGACTGTCCCCTTCAGAGCTGGTGTACACGGGGATGTCCCTCCAGTTGGTATGAGCAGCCGTGCACAGGGGATGGTCACCCAGTGGTCCTGGGACATGTGAAGGAGCTTTTACTGGCTTTCAGCATGTCGAGACAAGAGAGACGGTTGCCTGCAGTGGGTTGCTGGGCGCATCTTCGTGTGGCTGCAAGGGGACCGGAGTGCTGCACAGAAAGGTAGTGGCAGTTCCTTTGCCAGCAGAAGTGACTCCTGCCCTGTGGGCTGCCAGTCTGCGGTCTCCCCAGCCGCTGCTCCGTGCTGCTGAGCCTGCCGTGAGACTGGGGCGGCCAGGAGGGGAAACTCAGCAGGTGGAAACCATGGGGCAAGGGCTGAGGAGTTCACAGATCGCTGCCCTCTCTGAAGCGGTGAGGCTCTACAAATTTTCCTAGAGTATATCTGTAGGGAGTAATCCTGTAAACCAGTGGGAACTGAAAGGAGTCCAGCTCCTCGAGGCTAAAGCTCAGAGGGTAACCGCTGAAAACAAAGCGGCAGGTACAAAGCCTGCAGGAGCTGCTGAAGGGCTCCCGCTGCTGCATCCCAACGCTCAGGCAGTGCTGGTGAGAAGTGTTGGGAGAGGGTTAACAGTGGCCACTGGCAAACAGCCGTTTTGCTGCAGCGGGATTGATTTCCAACCCCCAAGTGTGTTGCAGAGCATTGTCCTGGGGCTGTTCAGGGGCTGCTTTACAACCCTGTCTGTGCGGAGCATCGTTCCCGTGCGGAGCATCGTTCCCGTGCGTGCTCGGATGGGCAACATCCCCTCTCCACATGTCACCTCCGGGCACGTCTCCCTCTGCCCCAGCACCGTGCAGGGGTGCTCTCAGTCCCCAGCTCAAGCTGGAGCTCAGCTATTTAATGGAATGGACAGTTAAAATGTTTAAAGCTTATTTACCTTTCCATCATGTTTGTTACTTTAGAGCCTAACTCCCGAGTTAGGGCTTTACGAGAGCAGCAGGCTTGCCAGGATTGTTTAATCAATAAGAAAGAAATTTATTTCAGACTCCTTGTTTATGTTGTTCTCTGTTAAATGAAGTGGGCAGGATTTTCAGCAAGTCGTGGTGGGGCTTTCAGTTCTATTTTTAGATGATTTGGACAAAACCCAGAAGAAAAATATTCTAAATCCTTTGCTTCGCAGACTGCGAGAGTGATTTTTAACGAGGCAATTATGTTTTGATGGCGGATTAATCTCTGTTTTTATCATTTTACTCTTGAAGTTGCGTTGCTGGTTTGTTGGTTCCCGAGATAACGAGTGTCAGTTTATTCTCTTAAGTACAATAGCCCCTTCCCAGGCTTCGGCTGAGCCTGTGCCGTGCCGTTAGTCACGCGTCCGTCGTGTCTGCATCGCTCACTGCTGCTGTCTGCGAGTTATACCCATGAAAGTGCTGACATTTTGTCAAATCATGGATTCTTTTTGCCTTACAGATGCGATGCCTCTTCGTTTCTCATCAACCTGCAATTGCTCACTTAAACCATCGTTATTATAGGATTATTTAAAATGCAGTTTATTCTTCTGTCCTGTTTTCCTCATTGCTGAGCAGAAAGCACTGATTTTGAGGAATATTCTTTTAGAGCCCTGTGAAATTGCAGTGGGATGTTGTTTTCCTGGCTAAGATTTCCAGCTACCGAGGTCCGTATGGAAGCATCCAAGTCTTTGGCTGTATGTATAAATAACTGCTGGGGTGGCTTAAAAACCCTGCACACCTGGCAGCTGATGTGGAGGAGACTGGGTTCCTCCGCTGGATCCAAAGTGACTTTAGTGAACGTTCAGTTCCTCCTTTAGCCAGAAGCCTTTGGCTAAAGTTGAGCTCTGTTTTTAAACTGCTCATATCCCTCGCTTTCTTTTTTTTACACATACAAATGCCATTCAAGCTTTTTCTTTAAGCTCCTCAATCTGGGCGTTAAGATATTCTGCACGTTATTGTTTGAGGCAAACTTTCCTCCTTGTTGCCATCTTTGGGGCTCTCCTCCTTGTCTGTAGTTTCCTCTTTGTATTGTCCTTCTCTTGACTTCCTTACAACTGTGCGCTATTAAGTGACGTGTTTGAAGTGGTGCCTCTCCAGGACCACCACACCGGGTACTGCAGGCTGCCCTCGTCTTTGGCCAAGCAGCCAAGCCTGGGACATCGGGTCATGGAGCTAGAAGGGACATGACGGTGTGGAGCTGGGATGTTTTGGGGAATGTGAAATGAAAGGAGGCTGTGGGAAGTCTGAGACCCGTTCGTTTCAGCTCTTCCCCATCACAAGACGGTTGACACGCTGGAGGGGAGGGCTGCCATCCAGAGGGACCTGGACAGGCTGCAGAGGTGGGTCCATGACAACCTCATGCAGTTCAACAAGGCCCAGTACAAGGTCCTGCATGTGGGTCGGGGCAATCCCATGCACAGGCTGGGCAGAGAATGGCTGGAGAGCAGCCCTGAGGAGAAGGACCTGGGGGTGTTGGTGGATGAGAAGCTCAATATGAGCCAGCAATGTGTGCTGGCAGCCCAGAAAGCCACCGGCATCCCGGGCTGAATCCCCAGCAGCGTGGCCAGCAGGGCGAGGGGGGATTGTGCCCCTCTACTCTACTCTGGTGAGACCCCACCTGGAATACTGGTGTCTGTCCAGCTCTGGAGCCCCCAACATAAGAAGGACATGGACCTGTTGGAGCAGGTCCAGAGGAGGCCATGAAGATGCTGCGAGGGCTGGAGCCCCTCTGCTGTGAGGAGAGGCTGAGAGAGTTGGGGTTGTTCAGCCTGGAGAAGGGAAGGCTCCAGGGAGACCTTACAGCAGCTTTCCAGTCCCTAAAGGGGCTTCA
>NW_009649189.1:680504-684953 GCF_000708025.1 Charadrius vociferus | reverse complement strand
TCATCCCTGGAGGTGTTCAAGGCCAGGTTGGACAGGGCTTGGAGCAACCTGGGCTGGTGGGAGGTGGCCCTGCCCAGGGCCGGGGGGTGGAACTGGGTGATCTTCAAGGTCCCTTCCAACCCAAACCATTCTATGAATGCCTTTTCTTTCCCACACATGACCAGACACAAGCATCTACTCCATCATAGAATCATCACAGAATGGTTTAGGCTGGAAGGGACCTTAAAGATCATGTAGTTCCAATCCCCCTGGCATGGGCAGGGCCACCTCCCACTAGAGGTCCATCCTGTGACCTTACATGCAGAGTGCTGGCCCAGATGAAGGTAGAGGTGCCTGCTCAGCTTAAATTGATCTGAGCATTAAAATGATTTCTAAGCCAGCCAGTGATTCTCCTGGATTTTGCCCCTCTTTGGGGAAGGAGCTGTCTTGCAGATGGGATGGAGCCAAGGTGGCCGGGCAGGTCGGCTCCTGGCCGAGCTCCTGTGCTTGTCCTCACTTTGTGTTGAAGAGCAGCAGCTGGAGCTGGGACAAAGAGCTTGTCACTCGGGGGCTGCGTGGCAGGTCCCTGCTGCTGCCGCAGCTGCTGCTCCCACCCGCGGGACTGCCGCCGCGCTTAATTGGAAGATGCCCATGCGGAAAAGGTCCTGATCTCGCCTATATTTGGGAGCCTTCCCAGGAGCATCCCCTGTCAAGCGTCTGCTTTAGGTCCTTTCAAAGTCAGTGGGACCTGGGCACAAACTCGGAGCGTGGCTGAAGGCTTTTATCCCGGTGAAGGGGCTCTTTTAGTTTCCCGAGTTCGCTTTCCGCTCGGATTTGAGCATGTCTTCGCTTGCGATGACTCTTTGGCGCAGCGGGAGCGCTACCCAGTCTCCTGCTAAGGCTTTTTCTGGCTGTTTGGTGTTAAACATACTCTATTTCCCCAGGAAATGAAAAATCGTCGGGCTGTGTGGTCTGTTTAACAGTGAGCTTGAAGTGGGTTTTTTTTGCTGCTGATGTGATATGATCTGTTTTAATGCCATTCTTCTATTTTAAGTTACGTTGCTTTGGAGTCTTTTTTTTTTTTTTTCCCCCCCTTGTTATAAATTTTACATGGTAATTCCTTGAAACTGCCCTAGAAATATTGAAAAGAAAAAATGAATGACAGGAATACTGTTGGTGCTGATTTACACAAGTAAGTATGTTAAAAACGAGTCTGTGAAAAATGGATCAGGAGCAGTCATGGTTCTGGATTTACTTAAAACATTTTTAGGGCTCAGAAGAAAGTTGTTGCCTTTGTTTTATTTCTAGAGATTTTTAACTAAATAAACTGATGAATTTCTGCTGAAGTGTGAAGCAATAAAGTACATTACTCACCACCTTTGCTTGTACGGGAAGAATGATTATGGAGGGGGATGTGTCTCAGGATGCTGCATTTAGGAAGGGAAAATAATGAAATCTGATTTATTTCCTCCCTGGTTTCCAGTCTGGATCGCTTATTTTTGTGCTTTGTACATCAGCAGTGCTGCTCACAGGCTGAGGGACTCAAAGTTTTGGTTTGGGAATTAGAGCTGATGTGCCTCTCTCGTTCCAGGACTGACTTTTTATTTCGAGGCAGAATTTCAAAGCTGGTCAATACCAATCCACTTTGTATGATACAAAACCAGTTATGTTGATTGATTTTTATTTTTTTCTTGTCTTTAAAAAAAAAAACCAAAAACTGATGCAAATCAGAAGTCCAGCTTTCATGGTTATGTAATTATTATTCATGAGAGGTTTTTCATCTTATTTTCAAGGCTGTAGAAAAATTAGATATTATGTATGGCTTTCAGACGTGGCACCTCGGGATAATACTAATATATAATACTCTAATAGAGAGACAACTTTGCAATTCTTTCAGTTTTAATAGACTTGTGTGAGAAACAATCTGCTTTGCTCTTTGGCCTTTTTCTCTAAGGGGACTGGCTTGGGGTCCAGGTGTCAAGACGAGATATAGGACCGGTCCCTCATCATTAGGGTGTGTGCACCTTGTAATTGGTTTTGTTACCTGACTTTTCTTGCAAAGAGCAGGAGTGGCTTTTACAGAGTCACTGACTGGTGAGGGCTGGAAGGTCCCTCTGGAGCTCCCCCAGTGCCACCCCCTGCCAGAGCAGGGGCACCTCCAGCAGTGGCACAGGACAGCGTCCAGGCGGGTTGGGGATGGCTCCAGAGTGGGAGACTCCCCCACCTCTCTGGGCAGCCTGTGCCACTGCTCTGCCGCCCTCACAGCAGAGAAGGCCCTCCTCAGGTGGAGATGGAACTGCCTGTGGTCACGTTTGTGCCCGTTCCCTCTTGTCCTGTCACTGGGCACCACTGAAGACAGACTGTTCCCATCCCCCCGGCACCCCCACTTTGAGAGTTTATTAGCATTGATGAGATCCCCCCTCAGTCTTCTCCAGACTGAGAAGCCCCAAGTGCCTCAGCCTTTCCTCCTGAGAGATGGTCTAATCCCTAATCATCCTTGTAGCCCTTTGCTGGACCCTCTCCAGCAGTTCCCTGTCCTTCTTGACCCGGGGAACCCCGAACTGGACACAGTGCTCCAGATGTGGCCTCCCCAGGGCAGAGCAGAGGGGGAGGATGACCTCCCTCCACCTGCTGGCCACACTCTTCTTGATGCCCCCCAGGATGCCATTGGCCTTCTTGGCCACCAGGGCACATTGCTGCCTCATGGCCATCCTGTTGTCCACCAGGACTCCCAGGTCCCTTTCCACAGAGCTGCTCTCCAGCAGGTTGGCCCCCAACCTGTGCTGATGTGTGGGTTTGCGTTAACAGAGAGAGTACTGGGTTTGTGGGGACTTTTTTAAAAGTTGGTTTGTTTTTTGGTTGTTTGTTTTTTGTTTGCTTGGTTTTTGGTTCTTGGTTTTTTGTTTTTCTTAATTAAAAACCACACCTACACCCTAGTTTAGGCATTAGAACTTGAATATGGAGCTGGAGTCGGTGCAGGGTCTTTGCTTGGTGCTTTAAAAAGAGGGCGGTGGTGATGGGGTTGTTTTTTCTCTGCCGTCCTGGGGATGACATAGGGACAACTGTCATGCTGTAAGATCCCGGGCAAAGCCCGAGGGCTACGGTGCTGATCTGCAGGTAGGTGCTGGGGTTGAGCGCTCTCACTTTTCTAGCAGTAAAATCCAAGTTCTGAGCTTTGCTCAGGTTTTTCAGCAGGGTACCTAATGTCTTAATTATCCTATGGTAATACGCACCTTTTTTAGCAGTGAAGACAAAGCCTCAACTCGCTTCGAACTGGTGTATTAATAGCAAATGTTTGAACAATGTATGTTTTTAGTAGGTACCTACGCAGCATAACCTATTCAGGTTTTTTGCTTTCATGACGGTATTAGCCTGAAGAAAGGAAGCTGAAAACTTTAGTTCTCTGTGCTGAGTTAATCTTTGAAGGGGGGGAAAAAAAAAACCCCAACCCTCCTCTGCTGTGCAGATCTGCCCAGGAGAATGCTCTCAGGTGTTTGCAATGTGACTTTTAGGAGGACGTCATCTCTCCAGTGCCCGTGTTCAGGGCTGGTTGTGTAGTGATGGATGAGCCTGAATGAAATGATGAGCCCTTTATTTAAGGGGAGGGTCCCGCTTGCCAAAAGAATAGATTAATCTACTGTCCTTTCAAGGGCACTGAGTCTTCCCCTGATGATGTTCTCCTGGAGTGTGATGGGGCCACAGCTCATCTGCAGAGCTTCTGGGAGCCTGGAGAGGCTCAGCAGTGCCGGAGTCGGGAGAGGCAGAAGTGATCCTCCAGTCCTTTTAGAGAGAGACTGTGTCTCCAGACTGAACTGGAAGGGTTTAGAAAGCTGTGAAATTCGGGGTGTGTTGGCATTTGAGATTTCCTTTTGCTGTGTTTTGGATCTTTTATCCTTCGTGGGGTTTTGCGCATAAAGCTGCCTGTTATTGAATATGGTGAATAGATACTTGGCTGCAGGGTGAGTTGTGTGGTGGTTTTTTTTTTTTTTCCTGATCACATCCCTGTGACAAGTAATTTCCAAGTGTGAAAATTGCTTTGATATCTTTATTCAGGACTGGCTCACTTTGTAAGGCGTTGCGTAACCCGAACAAGGGAAGCGAAGGGAGGCTTTGGAGAAGGACGGCTTCTCCCTTCGCAGGGGCTGGCGCTGGGAAAGGGCAGCTCGCCTACGGCCGCCGCGCGAGAGCGAGGAGCCTGCCAAGAGCGCCAGCGCTGCGGGAATGCGCACGCCTTTGGGTTTTGCGGCTGGTTTGTGTCACGATCAGAGCCAGGTAGGAAGCTCTGAAAGCGTGTCATGAAGTCAGTTTGCAAGTCGAGCCTTTCGTTGAAGGGAATAAGAAATACTAATGAAGTTAAGCAGCTGGCTTTCAAAGTGGCTCATCATCTGATATCTGTAAAGGATCTGTGAAGTAGTGTGAAAGAAAGAGCAATTTTTTAGTCTGCACCGTAATTTCTTCCCTTCCCCCCCC
>NW_009649189.1:659803-680468 GCF_000708025.1 Charadrius vociferus | reverse complement strand
CCCCCTCCCAAGAGTGCTTTTTCCATTTAAGCAAAGCAGTGTTTCTATTGACCGGTTTGGGTTTGTTACTTGAGTTTTATGAGCTGCAAAATATGGATTTCTATTGAGCCGTCTGAAGGAAATGCCATTTTTCTAGCAATAAAATTATTTTGTCTATATCTGAGGAACATCTACGAGTGTTCAGAATACCTGGCCTTAAGCTAGTGAGTAGAATCCTGGCTTTTGTTGTGTTTATCTCCAAACAGTAGGACACTGTTACTCTGCTCTATCAAAAGAGCAAGCTCAAGTGACACGATCCAAGGTAAGCATCTTGCAGGACCTCGGTGCATGGTTTGGAGGAGGAGGTTCATCTACTCTTTGCTCTCTGCAGTCCCATGAGGACCACTCCTGGTCCCGCGGGAGAAGGGAGGTGCTCCCCTGCCCCAGCCGAACTCAGACCCATCCGTCAATCCAGCAACCCGCTCTTTGCAGTGCGGTTGACGCGTTCACCCCTCCCTCTTCTTCCCGAGATTCAACCTGAGATGTTATATGAAGAATAATTATATTTGATCTACGAAAAGATGAATGTTGAGGAGGAGGGAATTAAAAAGAAATGATAAAAAAAAAAAAGCCCCAATCCCTCTTGGTTATTGAAGCAAGAAGGGAGTACTTTGTCAAACTGACATGCGAATCCTTTATTAACATCTTCTGGGCCAGCAGATGCTGGGAGAGCCATGTCACCTCGTGGGCTCTGTCTCATTCTGAGCACTGTTCAATGGTTTGGCTTTGAGATTTGGCCATCGGCAAAATATGCGCATGCAGAAAATCCTCATTTGCAACTGTTAGAGGAATAGGAAAATTTTTGGATGCTTTCAAAGGAAAATGCAACCGCCGTGGAAACGGGCAGAAATGCTGGTGCTGCCCGAGCGCTGGGCTTCACGCCGGGCTCGGCATAGCCGGGGCAGCTGCAGAGGTGACCCCGCTGCCCTCCACGGGGGTCACGGCAGTGCCTGGCCTTGTGCTTGAAGGTGAGCTGCTGGAGGGGTGTAAGCGTGCGGAAGGCTGGGGACTCCTCCGTGGGTTCCCCTGAGTCTTGGCCGCCCTGCGGAGGACGGGGGGAAAGGAACCGCATCCCTGTCTGCTAGCGCTGATCACCAATTTGAGCTCCAGCCACGGGGCACCGCTGTTGCTGGGACCAGGGCATGAGACACTCAAGTGTCCTTCCCTCATCCCGTTCAATTTTTTTTTTTTTTTTTTTTTTTTTTTACCTTGTGCCCTCTTCTGGCGTTCAATAGATGCAATGCTTTTTGGGGTCGCTTGCAAGATTTTTAGCAAGAGATGCCTAAAGTGAAAATACTGCTTTTCCCCAGGTTGGTTCTTCATTCCTTTTGTCCTCAAATCTACTTTGGCTTCAGGTGTTTGGGGAACAGAAGGCTGATTTGGCCCCCATTGACTTGCATTTTTGGGTCCCCGTTATTGAAAGGGTGACAGTTGCTATGTAGTCTTCAGGATGCGATGAGAGAGAAAGCGCAGTATCTCTGTTTCTTGAGCACGCTGCTAACACTGCTGTGGTTTGTGTCCTCCAAAGAGTAAGATTTGAAAGACTTGGGGTAACCACTCATAGTGTGGTATGTACTAAAGTGGTTCTCAGTGGTTTTCCTTCTTTTAAGATATTTCTGGACAATATTCTAAATTAAGGGGCCTTTAATGGACCAACTACCACATACAGTCCCAAAGAAACCACATGTGCTATGTTATAGAGAAGTCTGCTGTGATAACCTCAGCAGAGGTTTGGGGAAGTGAGGGCTACTGGTATAAAACGACTCTCTACCTGTGTGCTCAGGGCCCTGTGTGGCCAAAAGCACCTCATTAACTGCTTTGTATACCTGAGTTTATGGGTTGAGAGTTGGAGAAGTTGATTAGAACTGGGCAGGATCACAGAAACATGTGTTCTCTTTGCTCCTGAGCGCAGTGCATTGGCCTGAAGGAACATCTTCCACCAGGAAGGACTGGCAGTACCTGATGCTAATTGTCCTTAAGCAGCAGCACAGGCCCTTCCTGGTGCTATTTTGGCAGCTCTTAAGGATGGGCTTTGTGCTTTAGGCATGTGTTGGGACCTGTGCTCGTTGCTGTTATAGAATGGTTTAGGTTGGAAGGGACCTTGAAGATCATCGAGTTCCACCCCCCTGCCATAGGCAGGGACACCTCCCACCAGCCCAGGTTGCCCAAGGCCTCCTCCAGCCTGGCCTTGAACACCTCCAGGGATGGGGCCTCAACAACCTCTCTGGGCAACCTGTGCCAGTGCCTCACCACCCTCAAACTAAAAATTTCTTCCTAATGTTTAATCTAAACCTGCCCTCTTCCAGTTTGAAGCCATTCCCCCTCATCCTGTCACTACATGCCCCAGTAAAAAGTCCCTCCTCAGCTCCCCTGTAGCCCCTTTAGGGACTGGAAGGCCACAATAAGATCTCCCCGGAGCCTTCTTTTCTCCAGTGATGTGCTTTGTTGGAGCAGCATCTCTTCCCTCAACTGATTTACTGAAGGCAAGAGGAAAAAGCGTTGCCGACCCCTGAGCTTTGGGACAGAGGGGAATTCCTGGCAGAGAAGGGTGGTCCTGTAGGGATGCTGCTTTCTGGGGCATGGAACATGTGTGGGTGCCTGGAGGAACCCAACAGTGATGTTACATAACCTCCTGGGAGGCTGCTGAGATACTCGGCAGGGCCAGACTCCTCGGCCCTCAGCCCTCCCGGCTGCACGGTGGATGTTCTGTGACCTGCAGCCGTGCAGGAGCTGTGTGTGCTTTTCAGAGACAGAGACATGACCTCTCTTCCACCACTCAGCTGCGGATTGGAGCAGAAGAGTCGAGATGTCCAAGTGCGATGTTCTGCTGAGACTGGTTGGGCCTGGAGCGCAGCCAAGGAGGCTTCATTTGGCTTTTGAGCACTCGTAGCTGAAAAAATAACCCTTTAATAGTCAGTTATGGTGTTTCTGAGATCAGCTCTTTGTCGAGCGGGCTCTTCGGCCACAAGCTCTATTGGGAAAAGCTTGAAGATTGCTGCTGAACGCTCTCCTTTTGCCCGGGCTGGAGGAGCGTACTCGGCACTCTGAGCAGCGGGTTGTGTTGGAGCGAGGACACGTCCTGTCCGGACACTTTCCGTGGAAGTCTGCAGGTGTTGTGCCATATAACCGCTCTGCCCCTCTGCTTTTCATAGTATTACTTTAAAAGTCATTCTGACTTCCCCAGCCTTGAATAGATTTGCTTCAGCGTACTCATCTGCTCTTCTCTGTGCTCCCAGTTCTTCATTAAGGTCGGAATTGCTGGTTGTTTAATCTCCCTTGATTACAACCCGATGGGCAGTGGGGCTCCCAATCCGGCTGGAATTACGCTGCTTGGCTGCGGCGTGCGCTGTCTGGTGCCCTCCCAAATTATTGCTCTGTGCCGATGCTTACCCAGACTAAAGGAATCTGTTTCTAAGAGCTGCTGCTTGTAATCCTTCCCCGTGGAGCTGGTCTGCACGCTGCCCTCGGTTCTCCTCCTGGAAGGCACTTGAGAAGAACCTGCAGCTCCTAGACGGGCAGGAGGCGGCTGTCCAGGTGGGAACGCACCTCTGGACGCTGTCTAGTCCAGCCCTTCTGCTCAAAGCGGGCTCAGCTTGGTGGGTCGGGTGTGAATATCTCCAAGCATGGAGACTCCTCAATGTTTCCAAGAACCCCTTTCGATGTTCAATCACCCTCCTTGTAGAAATTTCACTTAAAAATGCAGTTTTCAGCCCGTTCCCATTGCCTCTCATCCTTTCTCTGGGCATTGGTGGGAAGAGTCAGGCTCCATTGGCGTTATTCCCCCCAGCAGGTATTTATTTACAAGGAGGTATCCTCTTGTTTGCTTTCCCATCTCATCCTTTCCTTTGCCACCCGATGGGCACGTGCGGTCCTGCCGGGCCCCGGAGCTGCCCCTTCCCTGGGAGGCTCATCCTCTGCATCAAGAGCTTTTTTGGCACGAAATAGATGTGGTTCCGTGCCCTAAACTTTTTCCCCGTTCAAAAGGCTCCTTATCGTGTGAACTTTTTCTTCTCTGCTAATGTTATTCTGACGGCTGTCTGAAGTGAAATAATGGTTGCTTTTCCTGGAAACGCGGGGCGTAAAGCGTTGCGCTCTGGTTTTATATCCTGATGCTTTAGATCATTAAATTCTCAGGGCTTAAGCTCTTATTTCTTGTTTTTCAGTGCTTATAAGAGGATCTCCTGGGGCCCTATTGTACAACCAAATACAAATAATACATGAATAAAACAGGATTGTGTGTTTGTACTGCTTGGCAGTCTGTAAGGATTACTTGTGTATACCATTTTGCGGCGTTAGGACCTTAGTCATTTTAATCTGTCCCTTCTACCACTTTTTTTAAAGTGGCTTTTCTCTGCTCAGACAACACTTGAGAGATGTTGCCCTCTGGAAAGAGGTTTCTTCAGTCACAATATTGATTTCTGGGTTTTCTACCTTTGTTTTCTGTACCCCTTTGGCAGTGTTTTAGTTTCTTTACCTGTTTCTTTCACCGCCAGTCGTGATTAGTTAATACCGTTCTTGTGATAGTTCAGTTATCAAAGTGGTGGATGGTACAGTTTTTGTGATAATTCGGTTATTGAAGTGATGGATAACACACAGGGACCGCAGTTACTGCTTGTTGGTTAGTGCTGCCCTATGGGGGGAAAAGCTTTTTTAATGGACTCGTAGCACTTTTAGTTTTATGAAGTATTTGAACTTTAAAGTTAGACTTCTGAAATGATCTAGGATGTATACTGGAGAGTATTAAAAATGAGATTTAAACAGGGGAAAACCCCTTCCTTCATGCAGACCTCCATTGCTGTGAGGAGAAATGCTCGCTGAAGCGTCGTACTCAACGTATGCTGGAAAATGTTGTGATAAAAGAAAACTGATAAGGTTTCGTCCTCTGCTCAAAACTGTTCTCGCAGTATTGTGTTTATTCAGCTCTGCCGGCACTCCTCCTGCATTCAGCCTGAGCTCCAAACCATTTTTTTGGTGGCATTTTACGTTTAGTCCCTCTGGGGGGGGAATGCAAAATGAATCTTTTTCTTTTTTTTTTTTTTTTTTTTTTTTCTTTGCAGAAGAAGTGTTTGCATACCTCAGCCCAGTTCCAAAGTGGGAGAGAGAACAAACTGTCAAGAGTTATGAGAACAGAGCACGGACAGAGATTAGGAATTAGCCCCTAAATCCCATTTTTTTAGATTATAGAGGGAAGAAGCGAGATGGTCCCAGCACCTGCAGGCACAGAGATCTGGGTAGAGGGTGTCCCCCCCTCACCCTGGCTGGCACCATGACAAGTGACTGGACTTCAGACGCCGGAGGAAAGGGGAGGGACACCTGGCAGGCTGTTCCATGGTCATCGTTGCACATGGATATCCTCTGCCAACGTAGGAAATATTTGTATTTTTGCCAAACTCTTGCTGATCCCATTGGGCTGTGGTCACGTCTGCCGGAGTGCGTGTCCCCCTGCTCTGAGCCAGCACCAGCTGTGGTGGTTACGTGCCTTCACGCCAGCTTGCACGTCACAACCTCCCTTTGGATTGGTGGCAGCTACTGGGAAGCAGAGCAGCTCTTCCAGTTGCTGGCAGTATTTTGTGGCCTTCCCTGAACCTGCCCCATCTGCTCTGGCAGTTGCAGGGACCGATTGGGGAACAACCAGACGGGTATGGAAGAAGTGTGGACAAGTGCTGGAGGCCATTCCTCTGCTTCCACGTGGAAGTAGGGCTCCGTAGGGTCAGCTCCATGTTTCTGAACCCCAAGGGACCCCTGTCTTCTGTGTCGGCAGAGGATTCAGCCACATGTGTAAGAGCAAGCAAGAAACCTTCCCCTCCGCTCCCCCCTGGAGAGCTGTCTTGGGGAGAGAGTCCCAGTGGTGGCCATAAGTGTAGGGCAGAGGACTGGCCAGTAAGAACCAAGTGTGTATTTGTTTCTTCTTCAATAACCATGTATGTGGATCTTTGCAGTCTGATTTCATCCACTTTTAATAGAATAGACTTGGATTTTTTAACAAAATGGATTGCTTCCACTATATTTTGGCAAGAAACATGAGCTGCATGCGGTCCCCTCCAGCGTGGTCTCCTGTGGGGTGTAGGTGTTTGGCACATTCCTCTGCCAGCAGGGATGGAGGGGTGAACCAGTGTGGCGCCCCACAAACACAGAGTGGTCCTATGAAATCGCAGTAGGGCACTCCCCAAGTCCCTCTCATCAGTTGACTTCCATTCTTGCAGCTAAGATGCTCTTTGGTGTTTATTGCCGTGAGGGGTCTTTCCCAACCTGTAGAAAATGTTTCCTACACTTTTGGAGATCTCATAAATGAATTGAACTTTGGGAGAACACTTGGTGGTGTTTTCTAAGCTTGCTCCAAGCAATGTGGCAGTACCGTAAATGACACTTGTCACATGTGTGTCCCCCAGCGTAGTAGGTGCCCTCTTGAGCCACCAGTGCTTTAGTTACCTGAAGATCTTGCCCTCACTGCTCAGCAGAGGTGACGCGCAGAGAGTCTAGTGATGCACTTCACACTTGGGCTAGGTAGAAATATTTTTCATTAGTCTGTATGAGCTCTCTGTACATCTGGGTCCAGCTCTGGAGCCCCCAACATAGGAAAGACATGGACCTGTTGGAGTGGGTGCAGAGGAGGCCACAAAGGTGATCCGAGGGCTGGAGCCCCTCTGCTGGGAGGAGAGGCTGAGAGAGTAGAGGGGGTTGAGCCTGGAGAAGAGAAGGCTCCGGGGAGTCCTTAGAGCACCTTCCAGTGCCTAAAGGGGCTCCAGGAGAGGTGGGGAGGGACTTTTTACAACGGTATGGAGTGATAGGATGAGGGGAATGGCTTTAAACTGGAAGAGGGGAGATTTAGATGAGATAGTAGGGAGAAATTCTTGTCTGTGTGGTGGTGAGCCCCTGGGGCAGGTTGCCCCGAGAAGCTGTGGCTGCCCCATCCCTGGAGGTGTTCAAGGCCAGGTTGGACGGGGCTTGGAGCAACCTGGGCTGGTGGGAGGTGTCCCTGCCCAGGGCAGGGGGATGGGACTCGATGATCTTCAAGGTCCCTTCCAACCTAAACCCTTCTATGATCTATTGATATTATTCATTTCTCTTAATTCCAGCACTTGAGAGCAGTTTCTGGCTAATCCATCTCCTATGTGTATGTCACGTTCAAACTCCCTAAACAGCATGTATCTGCTGTCTGAAGATCAAGTGGATTTTCGAAGACTTTCATCCCACCACCCACAAATGGATTTCCTGTGTTTTACTTCTCCGTGTTATTACAGTTGAGAGGTTTTCTTTTTTTCCTCTTTTATATTCTCCGCTGCTGTTTTCTAAGCACAGTAGCGACGTCCAGAAATGTGCTCTTCATTTTAGTTCAAAACCATCCTGCCAAAAATAAGAGATGCCCATAAAAGCCTCACTTCATGTTGAAGTTTCCACTCCGATGATTGTGCTGGGGACCTGACCGCCCAGTCTCCGAGGACTGGGTCTGGATCAGCAGCCTTTGGTAGGGGCCGGTATTAAAACTCTGATTTTATTTTTTTTTATATATATATTATTATTTATTTACTGTTTCCTTGAAGCTGCCTGCAGTTGTTTACCACTGTGAGCTGACCTTTGGGGAGACATTTCTTGATTAACCGGGTATCTAATTATTTCAGACGATTGACAGGCGCATGTGTAGCAGAGTTTTTCCTCTTAGATGTTTTCCCTCTGGTTTCTTCTTTCCCTGTTATATGGCAAATGATGTGTTTATTTTTTGTATTAGTTTCTCCATTGTTTTTCTCTTTAATAATTAACCGCTGATTTCATATTTGCCTGTTGTCTCTTGGCCTGAACCTTTCTTTTGCCAATACACTCAAATCATAGAAGCTGCAGTCTCTTCTTATGTGCTTATAAGCTCTGTGTAAAGCAGAGGCCAGATATTTTAATTCTTGTAATATTTGGCCTTCAATACTCATTCTGTCAATAAGTCTTTGAAGGTACTGTCCACCGACTTTTTTAAAAAGAAGCTCCACCTCTAACTCACTTTCTCAAAACACTGACTCCTTGTAGGTATCGAGTTCTCGCTTGTGTTTATCACCTTGAGAATTTTGGGGGTTTTCCTGCTGCTGTAGGTTCCCAAGATGACAGGCAACAGGCAGTGAGTGCGTTGGGACACTTTCCCTTGTGTTGGGTTTAGTTCATAGAATCATAGAATGGTTTGGGTTGGAAGGGACCTTAAAGATCATCTAGTTCCAACCCCCTGCCCTGGGCAGGGACACCTCCCCCCAGCCCAGGTTGCTCCAAGCCCCGTCCAACCTGGCCTTGAACTCCTCCAGGGATGGGGCAGCCACAGCTTCTCGGGGCAACCTGCCCCGGGGGAGCACCACCCGCACAGCCAAGAATTTATTCCTAATATCTCATCTAAATCTCCCCTCTTTAAGGTTAAAACTGTTCCCCCTCATCCCACGGCTCCCCTCCCTGACCCAGAGTCCCTCCCCACCTCTCCTGGAGCCCCTTTAGGCATCCTGGAGCCTTCTCTTCTGCAGACTGAACCCCCCCAACTCTCCCAGCCTGTCCTCCCAGCAGAGGGGCTCCAGCCCTCCCAGCATCTCCGGGGCCTCCTCTGGCCCCGCTCCGACAGCTCTGTGTTTTTCCTATGTTGGGGGGCCCAGTGCTGGACATAGGGACATATGTATGTACCCTACAGACCTGCCCCTTGCTCTCTTGGGTGTTAACTGGAGGAAGAAGATCCTCCTGGTTTTTGTTTGTTTGTCCTCTAGTTATTTGTTAGTAAATAATCTGGAATGTTTCCATAGCAAATTTGTATAGAAAATATTCTCACACACACACACACACACGCCCTGTGAAAACAGAAATGTGTTGTTTTAGGTAAGTGATGTTTTGATTTTCGTACAGAAGTATAAGAAGAACTAAACCATGGCTAGGTAGGGGATTGGTCCTGGGAACTATCAGTTTTATCTGGGGAAGGGTAATAGCGTGAACTTTTTTATAGCCTTGGGCTGGGACTTGGGGTGTCGGGGTCTGTCCCAGCCAGTGGATGCTGTCAGAGGTATCCCAGTGGGAAACAGTCTGAGGTTTAGTGATTGAAAGTTCAGTCCAGTAGCAGATCTCCTTATGAGCTCATCCTTCTGGGTTGAAAAACGTAATAAACTGAACAGTGTGGTGTGTTCAGGTAACCTTTGCTACAGGCACGGTATGGGCAATAGGTAAGGGAGAATCTCTTAACCCAACCTGAGCCGAAGCCTGGATGTTCTGGAGCAGGAGAACTTGGTTCCAGCCCTGGCTGCTCTGCCGAGTCCCAGCCTTGGCGTACAGCCCGCTCACGGCCACGGAGTGTTGTGTTGCCATGGACTGGTTATGGTGCTCTTTCGCTCTGGCTAAACTGGTGCTTTTGTCACGTTGTACAGCCCACAGTGTGCCAAGGAAGGAAAAGGAGTTAATTTAAAAAAACAGTTTTGCTGGAAGATTGCTCTATAAATAAAGTCCAGAGAAAATAAAACGTTAGTGGAAGATGAAGGGAAGGAGAGAGGAAAGATGGAAGCGAGCTCCTGTCAGCAGTGAGAAAGGACTTGTTCCATGGCCGACTGCTTGCATTGATAATAGAAGTCCTTTTGTCACCAGTAGCTTCTTTGGTGAGCAGCCCTTGAAGGGAAAAATCAGACTAACACTAAAGAAAGAAGTCCGCAGAGTGCTGTCTGCCGCTGTGCACAGAAACGAGTCAGGTCTGGGTGTCCTGCTCTGCCCTGGGGAGGCCACATCTGGAGCACTGTGTCCCGTTTGGGGCTCCCCGGGTCAAGAAGGACAGGGAACTGCTGGAGAGGGTCCAGCAAAGGGCTACAGAGATGAGGGGACTGGAGCATCTCTCTGCTGAGGAAAGGCTGAGGGACGTGGGGCTGTTCAGTCTGGAGAAGAGAAGACTGAGGGGAGATCTCATCAACGCTGATAAACTCTCAAAGGGGGGGTGCCAGGGGGATGGGAACAGTCTGTTTCCAGCAGTGCCCAGTGACAGGACAAGAGGGAACGGGCACAAACGTGACCACAGGCAGTTCCATCTCCACCTGAGGAGGGCCTTCTCTGCTGTGAGGGCGGCAGAGCAGTGGCACAGGCTGCCCAGAGAGGTGGGGGAGTCTCCCCCTCTGGAGCCATCCCAAACCCGCCTGGACGCCGTCCTGTGCCACTGCTGGAGGTGCCCCTGCTCTGGCGGGGGGTGGGATGGGGGAGCTCCAGAGGGCCCTTCCAACCCTGACCAGTTTGGGACTCCTTGAAATCCTGTCCTGGAGATGCAGTGGTGTGGTGAGGAGCTGTGGTGCTCAGATGTGGGATGGAGAGGACAGGTCTGTGCAGGGACAGTGCCGGGCAGAAATCCAGCTCTGCGGCCGCGAGGGGTGGCTGCAGCTCATGTAGTCGTAAGCGCTGCAACAACCGCGCTCATTCCTACTGGTTTGCACCGCGATTTTATAAAGCTAGACCGTAAGTGGGGTATTTTCAGTGTTTCCTGGTTGTGATTTTAATTGTCGCTTTGTGCTTCCCATAAAACGTTGTGCGTAACTGATGGCAGGAGAGCTTTCGCTCTGCGCTGCTCTACCTGATGTGCTGGAAGAGTTCGCAGACGGGGCAGGCAATGGTCTGTCTGTTCTTGTTCCTCCTGTCCAAAAGTCACCGATGCCAGATGACCCAGCTGGAGGAAATAAAATATCTGCATAGCAACTGATGGTGAGATTTTATGCCCAGGGAAGCAAGTCAAAAAGAGAGAAACTTCCCTGTTATTTCCCCATTAAGTTAAAGCTCCTGTAAAAACAAAGTGCCTGGGATGTAGAGAGGGAAGATAAGTCTGCACGGCAGAAGGTGGCTCAGCTCGCAGATGCTGTAAGTAGCTTTCTTGAAAGAAGAAGTGTGATGGCTCCTGGTTTGGCTCTGGTTTGTTTTAGCTCCTGGGATCTGGGAATAAATTAATGATTTATCTTTTTTCCCCCCTGTTTGAAGCTGCGTGGAAGGCTGGAACATCCTCCCTGTGTCAGAATGTGTCGCTAATGAAAATTGTCCTTTCTTTCAGCAACAGCGCACTGTTTATAGGCTGACACTGGTGAAGGCTTGGAATGTGGATGAACTCAAAGCCTATGCTGACCTGATATCCCTCGGTAAACCAGACTTCATCGAGGTCAAGGTGAGCTGCATGGAGCTTTTTTCTTTTTTTTTTTTGTTTTTATCAGTATGTTACTTTTTCCCTTCCCGTTTCCTGCCCCCTCCCGGTCTTAAACTTCTACAAGTAGGTGTAATTCTTCCGCAGATTTCAGTGATGCATAAGGAACTTATCTTTTGCTTTTAAAGTTAGGCAGCCAGGTCTCTAATATTTGATGTGTGCGTTTGGAGTAGTCTTCAGTGATGCGCCAGACAAGCTTTGTACCAGCCGGCATCAACGTCTGCCCGACGGAATCATAACCCTCTGGTCTGGTTTTGTGTTTCTCGTGAAAGCAGAGACTGATCAATAGATATTCCTTCTTTTATGGCAACCAACGTTTTAAACAAAATATTCTAAGACAAGCTGATAGTTTGTGGTGTTATTCTTCCCATCCTGGCCTTGAATTCTGCCGGGGGAAGGGGTGGTGATGTCTGGCTTACTGATGTGGTATTTGTCAGGCTGGGCAAAACGGGGGGGGGAATGTTACCCTCTGGGACTGGAGAGCTACTAACAGGAGCTCGTGCGATACAGCAGGGCGGGACGTACTTTATCTTGGGATTAATCCATTTTAGTATGTAGAGAATGTTTAAAAAAAAAAAAAAAAAAAGGCACATTAAAAATTGTTCTGTAAAGACTCACTATCAGCATTGCCATCCAGCCGCTCCCCTGCGCACCAGCACCTTTACCACAGGTCTGTATTTTTGCAGCGCTATTACTTCTGGACTTTCTCTTTCCTTTCTCTTTTCTTTCTTTTTCCTTTTCTTTTTTTTTTCCTTTAACCTTTATTTGCTGCTGCTTTGAAGGAAAAAAACCTGGAGTTTGCTGCAATTTCCTTATGAAACAAAGCCCAAAGGTGTTGATATTATCAGTATTGAGAGGTCTCTTTCTCTCTGAATGTGCGAAGTTGATAGCTTAATACAACATAAGATTTTAAGTGTGGTTTGGGGGAAAAGCCTCAGTTTTACAATGTGTTTCAGACTCTTTTATATTCCTCGGGTAAAACCTAGCAGGAGGAGTGCTCCTATGGGATTTTTCCCACCTTGCATCTCCTGACTCTTACTGCAGCCGGGTAGTACAAGATCCTTTCATCCAGCGTGCGAGGAGGGCAGAGATGAGCGTGCACACCAGCGTGGAGTACGAGGCTGTCAGCGGACGTGCTACTTAGACTGCTCTGTCATGTGGAGCGACTTTAATTAGTAAAATGAATCAGGTGTGAGTTAATCAATGTTTCTGAGCGCTCTCCAGGGGTGAACATCTGTCTCCTCCAAGGCGGAAGGCTGCTGCTCCCTTTGCCTGGGGAAGGATTCAGCCTTGCAGTGTGGAGCTCAGCTCTCCCAGTGGCTTTTCCCTGGCAAAATCATACCTCGGACTGCCAGGGAAGAGGTGGTCGTAGAGGTAGTCCCGAGGTGGTCGTAGATGTAGTCTCGACACTCTTCTGGCTGGGACAGGCTCCTGTCTGCGCTGCTTCAGTTGAAAATGTCATCTCTGCACTCTGAGTTCTTCAAAGTGCTTGTCAGGTCTCAGCCAGCGGGGACATCCTCCGAGGAAGGGATATGTGTTGAGCACTTCACCATGTTTGCAAAAGTAATGAGGCAGAGAGGTTATGCCTGACGTTCCCATTGCGGGTTACGTTCCCCAAAACCACGTAGCACGGTACCGTGGCTGGGGCTGCAGCATCGCTCCTGTGCCTGCCAACGCCTGCTGCGGAGGGGGCTCACAGGGGTGGTGGGACAAGGGAGGCAGAGGGGCGCATCTGGCACCTGATGGCCACGTGCTGTTGGGTGGGTTTGGCCTTTTTGTGGACTGATAGGAGAGTAAGTCTGCAGGTTTTGATGTGTTTTGGTTTTTTGTGTTTTGGTTTTTTTTTTTAAAAAGGAGGTGTGTGTGGCTTAATGTTACTTGATTAAATTTGCAAGTGGGATGCTTTGATCTAAATGTCACTTTTTTTCCAGAAATATCCCAGCAGGTAAGTGAAGTTCTGCAAGTGTTGGAGAGAGAAGTGTCTGCCAGTGTGCTGATCCTTCTCAGATCGTGGTGTCTTCAAGCTAAGGGACGGAACAGCTCATGCTTGAGTTTCCTCTTCTGTGAACGGTTTAGCGTTGTGCCTATGCTGTGGCCACAAAAGCAGTCCATAGTTGGCATGTGGAAGGTCTCTTGTCTTTCCAATCCCAAGAGCGGTACTCAGGGACACAGGGAAACTCGGGTTTAAGCCTTTTCAAAGGATGCAGCATCTCTTTCTCCCTTGTCTCTGCTAGTTTCTGTACTTTGTCTGGGAGCGACGGGGAAAGTCTTCCCTTCCCTGGTTACAGCTCTCGTTAAAAAACACAGTACGGCGTTTCACAACTCCATTGCCATATATATACTCAAAACCCCAAAAACGTCTTCTACAGTTTGTTCTTTGTTTCCAGTCTAGTGGAGGGGAGACGATTTTCCAAAGCTCTCCAAACCACGCAGCGAGTCTGACAGCAGCTCAGCTCCGCAAGACAGCAGCGAGCGGCTGAGCACAAGAAAACGCGCTAATTCCTTTCCAGCTTCAGCAGCAGAAATGAAGTGTCAGGGTGCTGCTCCACCTCGTTCCCCACCAGGCCCTGAAACAGTCTCCTTTTTTTTTTTTTGGCCATTTAATTGAGCTTTGAAATAGAGCTGTGCTGTCCTGTGATCTTAATTTTGAAGACAGGAAAGCAGAGTGTTCATACGCTTGAAGTGCGAAGCACGCCGTTGTGAGCAGCGTTGCTGGCAGCGCCCGTTCGCAGCAGGAGCTGGACTGATGCTATCGCTGTCTGAAACAAAGGGTGCAACTCTGTGCTGGCACAACTTTTGGGGTTTAAATGGCGTTTCCATCCCTTTTAAAAGTCACAGCATTTTGTGATGGCTTCTCTGGAGCAGTGGATTTGCTTGACACTAGGTTGTGTATAAATACACCCTAAGTTGGATGAAAGGTCTTGCTCACAGATTGTTATATGGAGTGTTATATGGGACGGCTCAATGTCCAAGTGGAGACCCATCATGAGTGGTGTTCCTCAGGGGTCAATACTGGGACCCGTGCTGTTGGAGATGTGGACAGTTGGATCAAGTGCACCCTCAGCAAGTTTGCCAATGACACCAAGCTGTGTGGCGAGGTAGACACGCTGGAGGGGAGGGATGCCATCCAGAGGGACCTGGACAGGCTGCAGAGGTGGGCCCATGACAACCTCATGAAGTTCAACGAGGCCAAGCGCAAGGTCCTATATCTGGGTCGGGGCAATCCCAAGCACAACTCCAGGCTGGGCAGGGAATGGCTGGAGAGCAGCCCCGAGGAGAAGGACCTGGGAGTGCTGATTGACCAGAAGCTCAATGTGAGCCAGCAATGTGCGACCTCAGCCCAGAAGGCCAACCGCATTCCGGGCTGCATCAGAAGTGTGGCCAGCAGGGCGAGGGAAGGGATTCTTCCCATCTACTCTACTCTGGTGAAACCCCACCTAGAGTACTGCATCCAGCTCTGGAGTCCTCAACATAGGAAAGACATGGACCTGCTGGAGCAGGTCCAGAGGAGGACCATAAAGATGCTGCAAGGGCTGGAGCACCTCTGCTGTGAGGAGAGGCTGAGAGAGTTGGGGAGGTTCAGCCTGGAGAACAGAAAGCTCCAGGGAGACCTTATTTCATCTTTCCAGTGCCTAAAGGGGCTCCAGGAGGGCTGGGGAGGGACTTTTTACAAGGGCATGGAGTGATAGGATGGGGGAGAATGGCTTCAAACTGGAAGAGGGGAGATTAACATTAGATATTAGGAAGAAATTCTTGTCTGTGCAGTGGTGAGCCCCTGGGGCAGGTTGCCCCGAGAAGCTGTGGCTGCCCCATCCCTGGAGGTGTTCAAGGCCAGGTTGGACGGGGCTTGGAGCAACCTGGGCTGGGGGGAGGTGTCCCTGCCCAGGGAAGGGGGGTGGAAGGAGATGATCTTCAAGGTCCCTTCCAACCTAAAACCATTCTATGTTTTTATGTGAGAGCAAGGCTTTTGGGTTTTTTTTTTAACACAGTTGCCTTTCTTCCTTGCCTCTTCGGAGCAAGTGTGATGTTCCAAAAGGTGGGCACTTGGTGCTCTGGTGAGGGCAAGCAGCTCACACTAAATATAGTATTAGCCCAGTCAGTGGCCTTATCTGTTTTGCGTAGTTTCATCTGCCATTTCCTGCTAAACAGCAGTGGTTTTAAGTGCGGAAGATTTGGCGCAGTAGGGAGGCACCATGGCTTTCTCCTCTTGCTGCACTGTCTCTGCAACTTTGAAATGTGAGGGGATTACTTGGTTCCTCACCATTTCTCACCGATTTTTCCCTTTTCTTGGGCAGAAGCGGCGTGTTCTGGAGTGGCTGGTGGGCACCGAGTTGGATTGCTGTGGGGCAGTGACAGAGTCCAGCCAGGCACGGACAGGAGAGGCTGACAGAGGGGATGTCATCTTAATGATGGTTTCCTTACTTGGTGTAGCTTCTCTGAAGCGTGGCTTGATTGCTGGTGGGGTGGCATGTCCCCTACACCTCTGGAGATGTTCGTGTTGCACTCAAACCCTTACCCCATGGTCTGAGCTAACTAATCGAGGAGGTTCCCCTCCTTTACCTTCTGCAGCCAGCCTGTTTTCAGCTGCTCATCTTTACTCTCGGCTGGCAAAGCTCTTGTCCATCGCCCTACCCGTGAGATGAGCCTTCTCCTACAGATGGTCGCTGGTGCAGGTGGCCGCTGTGGTGATTTCAGAGGTATCTAAGCTGTTGAGCAAAGAGGAATCAGCAGTGCTTCAAGGTGCTTCGTTGCTGCTGCCTGTGTGCCCATGGGGTGAAGCGAAGAGCTGGGGTCGGTGACGCTGCGATGGACTAAAAAGTGAACAGATTTCAGCGAAGGAGAACAGCAGAAGAGGGGCCAGATCGCACCCCCCAAAGCCTGGGAGTTTGCAGTTGTGTTGGCAATCAGAGTAGGAATCCCACAGTGTCCAAAGTGATGCTCAATACAATAGTACGTAAAGCCGGGAGTTAAATTCGGACCCACAGGCAGGCAGGGTTGAGGTGGGTTCACATCTAGCGCTCGTTATTGCTGTCGCTGGTCCCTTTCAGGCACTGATCTCCACTTGGACAAAAACTCCTGCGAGTGTGTAAGTGGCCTTTAGTTCAGCACACACAGGTATGGTATTCACACAGCATTTGTGACCTGGGAATTTTCCCCCAAAGAGTTGATATTTTTGATTAAAACTAATTTCTTATGTTCCTTTGAGAATGAAGCATATTGAAGAACGTTTGGCATGTGGATAGGGCTTAGCTTTTTTCTTTTTTTTTCTCAACCCCCCAGTGTGACAGGTTAAAAAGGCAAAAACCAGGTCCTGCTCAAAGCAAATAAACAAAAAAAAATATTATGAGGTCCTGCAAAGCACCTGCCAGAAAATGAGGCTCATCTCAGCGGGATTTCCTGGTTAAATACTTGAGATAAATGACGTTCATTTAAAATGAATGTAGCTAATCCCCTGATGCTCCGGAGAGGCTCATGGGGTGGAGTGGATGGAGATTTAGATCCTTGCAGGGCTTAGTACTTGTTCTCATTTACATGAGTATCTTACAGCGGTGTAACTCTGTGGGACCCTATTCTCTTATTTAAGCCAATAGAAATTAGCCGTGATTACCCTCGTGTAAAACCCAAGTAAAGGAAGAATCAGTCATGTGGTTATTAAGTACGCATCAATTTTATTTATTGCCTCAGTCTGATTTAATGCCAAAATGTCACTGTCACAGTTGTACGAAGTTGATTACGTTTAAGACCTCGAACGTGCAACTCATCTTTTTGCAATGACACCCTCTTTCTGTTTCAAAAGTCAGACGTGTGTGGTGACGTGCAGTATTTTGCCATTTATATTCCTTCCTAAACCAAAGGGGTGAAAGGATTTGGAAGCAAAATGTAAGTCGGTCCTGAAGAACTCATTCAGACCTATGGGAGTGGAGCATGCTGCGGGGTCATGGTAGCGCCAGGCCAGGGGAGGGCGCAGAAACCCAGTACGGCCCTTCAGTCACTGCAGACAGATGGCAGCACAACTGGGCACGCTGGGACCTTTGATTGTGGCTGTGTCCACCCGTCCTCTCCTCACTGGTAATAGAATCGTAGAATGGTTTAGGTTGGAAGGGACCTTGAAATTCGTCTCCTTCCGCCTGCCTGCCCTGGGCAGGGACACCTCCCCCCAGCCCAGGTTGCTCCAAGCCCCGTCCAACCTGGCCTTGAACACCTCCAGGGATGGGGCAGCCACAGCTTCTCGGGGCAACCTGCCCCAGGGGATCACCGCCCTCACAGGAGAGAATTTCTTCTCATATCTCATCTAAATCTCCCCTCTGTCAGTTTGAAGATATTCCCCCTCATCTTATCACTCCATGCCCTTGTAAAAAGTCCCTCTCCAGCCTTCTTGTAGGCTCCCTTCAGATACCAGAAGGGGCTCTAAGGTCTCCCTGGAGCGTTCTCTTCTCCAGGCTGAACACCCCCAGCTCTCAGCCTGTCTTCATAGGAGAGGGGTTCCAGCCCTTTGATGATCTCTGTGGCCTCCTCTGGCCCTGCTCCAACAGCTCCATGTCCTTCTTATGTTGAGGGCTTCAGAGCTGGACTAAATATTCCAGGTGGGGTCTCATGAGAGCGCAGCAGAAGGGCACAATCCCCCCTCGCCCTGCTGGCCACGCTGCTGGGGATGCAGCCCGGGGTGCCGGGGGCTCGCTGGGCTGTGAGCGCACATTGCCGGCTCATGGTGAGCTTCTCATCCACCAACACCCCCAAATCCTCCTTCTCAGGGCTGCTTTCCAGCCATTCTCCACCCAGTCTGGAGTTGTAGCATTAAGGTTGTACATGTGTGCAAGCGGGCACGGCAAATGCTCAGCCTCACAAACCTGCCTTTGCGTTTCAGGGCGGCTCCTGCAATGGTGAGGGAGATCTGGTTGCTCTGGTCACAGCCGCAAGTGGAACAACATCCCTGGGGAAGCGGTGTGTGTTTGCTAAAGCGAAGCTTCATCTTGCAGCTCTCGACAGCAGTGTGGCTTCCTGCCTGAGCACAGCCTGGCTGCCTCTCTCCATCCTTTTTAATTTAAGGAGGAGAAAATAAAAAAAAAAAAGCAAAAAAAAAAAAAAAAAAAGCCTGCCTGGCTCGTTCGTTGTTCGAGGGCTGTTCATACCGTGGTGCTGGCTGAGGACAGGACCTGGGCAGAGCAGAGATGAGTCGTGGCACTGCACAGAATTTCCTCGAACCTTCCTGAAATCAGTATTTCAGCCACTTGAAAGCACTTGTCCCTGGGGATTGTTCTGCGGTCCGGCACAGCACCCTCGCGCTGAGCTCAGGGTGGTGGATGGGCAAAGGATGATGTTCGAGGACTGCAGCTCCCGCTCTCGGCCTCTGAAGCTTTGCTATGAAATTAAAATGAGCAAGTAAATGTCTGGAAGGAAGGACCAGAGGGAAGTGTCTGTCCCAGTCTGCTCAGTCTTGTCATATTAAACAGTAAAGATTATTTAAGTGCTTAAAATAATGAGGAAAATGAGCTCTGCTTTAATGAGTTTTTAATTGCGTGCAGCAAGAGGCGATTGCCCCCACCTGTCAAAAAGCTATTCAGAGTCTTGTTGCCGTTCCAATCTGCATTTAGATGAAGGTGAAGTTAAAAAATCTCCTGTCCTGCTGCCTGCTATAAAATAAGCCCAAACAGTGTACAATTTCCATGCCTGAAAAAAAATTTTAAAATTGAGCACTTAATGCCCTCCAAACTGTGGGCCATGGGTCCAAGGACAAGACACAAGACAGGGATGTTCCTCGGTGGCCAGGTAGGCAGTGGTGGGGCTGCCCCACTGGAGACAGTCAGTCTTTAGTCCAAATCTGTGGTTAGTACAAATACATTTCTGAAATTGAGGAGGAATTCTTGCAGTCCAGTGCTGGGCTTGGGCGCAGATGTAAGCCTGGTGGATCATAGAATGGTTTAGGGTGGAAGGGACCTTGAAGATCGTCTTGTTCCACCCCCCTGCCCTGGGCAGGGCCACCTCCCACCAGCCCAGGTTGCTCCAAGCCCCGTCCAACCTGGCCTTGAACTCCTCCAGGGATGGGGCAGCCACAGCTTCTCGGGGCAACCTGCCCCAGGGGCTCACCACCGCACAGACAAGAATTTCTTCCTCATACCTAATGTTAATCTCCCCTCTTCCAGTTTGAGGCCACCAGTTTGAGGCCTTCCAGTTTGGCACCCCTCATCCTGTCACTCCATGCCCTTGTAAAAAGTCCCTCCCCAGCCCTCCTGGAGCCCCTTTAGGGACTGGAAAGATGAAATAAGTTCTCTCCGGAGCCTTCTCTTCTCCAGGCTGAACCCCCCCAACTCTCCCAGCCTCTCCTCCCAGCAGAGGCGCTCCCAGTACTCCAGGTGGGGTCTCACGAGAGTGGAGTAGAGGGGCAGAACCCCCTCCCTCGCCCTGCTGGCCACACTTCTGATGCAGCCCGGGATCCGGTTGGCCTTCTGGGCTGCGATTGCACGTTGCTGGCTCACGTTGAGCTTCTGGTCAATCAGCACCCCCAGGTCCTTCTCCTCAGGGCTGCTCTCCAGCCATTCTCTGCCCAGCCTGGAGTTGTGCTTGGGATTGCCCCGACCCAGATGTAGGACCTTGCACTTGGCCTTGTTGAACTTCATGAAGTTGTCATGGGCCCACCTCTGCAGCCTGTCCAGGTCCCTCTGGATGGCATCCCTCCCCTCCAGCATGTCTACCTCGCCACACCGCTTGGTGTCATTGGCAAACTTGCTGAGGGTGCACTTGATCCAACTGTCCACGTCTTCGACAAAGATGTTGAACAGCATGAAAATTCAAACTAAAATGGATTGTTCTATTAATAAAGGTTCGTATCCAAAATAAGAGGGAAGCGCAGGGCATGGAGATTGTGTTAGGCTTGTGAGGCTTTTAGGTATGACCAAGGGAAACTGGAAAGTAAAGTGTGTGGAGACTGGGGGTGTGATGGGCCAGTGCTGCTGCGCTCAATTACCAGTCCGTCAATGATAATACGTCAATGATAACCCTCTGTCCGTGGCTCTGAGCGCTCGCTGGCAGGAGAAGGGCTGGCACCATGGGCTGTGTTTTACAGTGGGGGAAACTGAGGCAGGGTAGGAGTGGGTCGTAGCAAAGCAGGTCCCTGCCTGAAAATCCGCCTCCTCCCTTCCAGTCTTAAGTCTTTCTGCTCCTCTCACCTCCCTCTTCGCAGTCACTCTTTACTGGCGCGTAAGGAGCAGAGGGGGTGAGTGATTTAGCAGTGGCCATTTCTCTCTCTCGGTATCTGTATGGCTCATTTTGAAGCGCTGCAATGGGCGGCTGTGTCTGGCATTTCGGAGCTTGGCCTTTGCAGGAGTTCCTTTGACTTCAAGGGAGTCGCTGAAGATTTATGGGCGGCTGTAGCGCCGATCTGCACGTGGCCACACGTGTGGTGCATCTGGAGAGCTGGTGTTAAATATTGGGGTTACGCTGCGTAACTAACCGCTTCCATTCCTG
>NW_009649189.1:638741-659786 GCF_000708025.1 Charadrius vociferus | reverse complement strand
GATTTAACTGACACAAATAAACCCGTGTCCTCTGTTAAATCAACTCGAAAGCGATTATTAAAAACAACCAACGAGCCTGAATCCACTCCAGCGAGGAGCAGACGTGCGTGAGAGCTTGTGTATATAATTTGGACGATGCTGATGCTCGGATCAGAAGCGTTTTTATTGCAGGGAGTGCGATCTATCAACGTGTCATTTGAGGCTTTTTCTATTTGTCAGGGGTCAGGGCTGCCCCAGTTCTTGAACAGCGGCTCTGTCACTCAGCAGCTTGGCCAACGCTTTGTTCTTCTGCTAATTCACACGAGCCTCAGTTAAACAAATTTATAATTTGCGGGCTAGGAGTTAAGAGAATTCTCTTATTCGGTAATTAAGTTGGGAAGCCCGGAGTGTCAGAGGCGAGAAACAAAGCGCTGTCATATTTACTTCCCCAGTAATCTTCCCTTCCTTGCCCCGTGGATGAAAATGATTGGGGGCTGCCGAAGCTCTCCGGCAAGGAGCCAGATCGCCGCGGAAGAAACGGGCTCCCTGTGCTTCGCGCTGCGGCGATAATCATCTCGGCACGAGGCATTGCTTCCATACGGTTGTGAGCGCTCGGCTGCCTTACGGCAGCGCGGAGATCCAGAGCGCGCTCGGCACGGCGGCTCTCCGTCTGTACTGGCAAAACCGGAGAATAGCCAGAGATGCTTTTTGAAGGGCTTCTGTGTTTCAAGGTATTTGGCCAAAGCTGTGCAGCATGATTAGGGTGCTCAAAGCGCCCTTATTAAAGGCTAATTAAGAGGCGGCATCGTTGATGCTGATGCTGCCGGGAAGTTGGTGTAAGAGCTTAGGGTGTACAACAGAATGGTTTCCTTTTTTTTGATACTTGATGTCTTAATGACTGTCTTTGTGTATTACTGGAAAATATAACATGACCGCCTTAATCAACTGCTCACGTTTTTTAAGTGGTATCAGCGCTGTTAATTAACTCAAGTTTTAAGAAGTTGGGGAAGTTGAAAGCTGCTGTGCTTTCATTCGGTGTGCCGCTAAGCTGATTTTCATTGATTTGTGCTTGTGAATTAATCAGCCATCCGAGCACTTAGTTATTCCATTTGCCTCTGCGCTTTCTTTGCTTGTAAATGATATCTTTGAAGTTTATTAAAAGAATGAGTCATGTTGTAGCTTCCGAAGAATTTTTCCCCCTTCTGTAGTCATACATTTTTCATGCTGCTCAAATCATAATCTGTATAATGAACGTGGGGAAAATATTGCTATATGGAGCTGCGTCTGTATGGCTGAACTTGGGAGATACGTATCCTATGACTCGCGTGGCTGGCTGCTCTAACATAAGAACCTTTAAAATCTTTGTCAGACTTTCGGAGCTGGGCTAAAAAAATTAATGTACTTCCCTGTTTAGTACTCCCCCGACTTGTCCACGGTTGGGCACAGCCGACCCGTTTCCACGCTGGCTCTGAGTTATGGTGCGCGGCTCTAATGCCCTTCGCTGGGGCAGATTAATAGAGGAGGTCCCTCATAAATTTACCGGTGAGAAAGTAATTGCTTCCAAAACTTGTAGAGTTTCTAATTAGCATGAGTTGTTCTTTTGTAGCCCTGTATAAGGTTCACCTCGCTCTAATTTCCAGCGTCTGCAAAGGATCTGTCTCTGTTTATTGCTGGATATGACGCGTTCAACTTTAATGTGGCTGGATGAGGTCTTGGGGGCGCGACGTTCACCGGGACCAGGTGCCGTAGACCTAGCGCGGATGCAAATGCCGTTTTAAAGAAGTAGAAGTGTTCTTCACAGACGAAAAAACATGAGAACGCAAAACATAATCATCCATAAAATCGTGCGTGCTCTGTTTTAAAGACTGGTGCTTGATGGGATTTTGTGCCTGGAATAAAATAGCTCAGCCAAAGAGCAAAGGTGATGAGACCACCAAGAGAGGTACAGAGCAGTTGGGCTTTTGTCTAGAAGAAAAACCAAGTTCCTTGTGTGAGTTTGCCCTTTTGGGTGCCGGTGGGTTTGTGACTTGTGTTGGGATACCACAGGTTAAACCACCTGGATGAACCTTTCATGAATTTTATCTCGAAAGAAAGGAATAAGCAAAAATAAATCTCAATAAGCCACATTCTGCTGAGCTAATTTATGAGAACTTCACTAACGTAATTAAAGATGGAGCCAGGCCGTAGTGAAATCAAGGTCATGGCTAAGACTAAATCAGCAAGTCAGGAAGTTCAAGTGATCAAATCTCTGAATTAAGAGCAGCTGAGCTCAAAATGCTGAGGCTGAAGTCAGATGGAGTGGGGTGGAGGAGAACATGAGGGTTTGCGTTCACTGCCAAGTGATCGTTGCGGTGCGTGGAGGGGGCTGCTGCAGGGGGTGGGAGTTGCAGTGACCTGGAGGACCTCAGTTTCTGTTGCAAGTAAGTGGCTCGATGTCTTGGCTCACGTCTTGGCTTTGTGTAGGGCACAGCAGGAACACGCGTCCCGCTCCGATGTTCTCTCCTTTGGGCTGTTTGCTGTATCGGGCAGTTGGGAATCGAGCTGGAGCGAGAACCCAGTATCTCTGCTGACTTAGCACAATTAAACGTGAGATGAAGGTGTCTTTTGAACAATGCCCCTTCCGATTTAGTGGCCGGCTTTGAGTGTGCTTCCAGAAAACGATGGGAAAAGCTGTTTTCCCCAAAGTCTCGTGCTCCTCACACCAGTGAGCTCCAGAGCTTTGCAACATGTGGTGGGAAACGTCTCTCCGTGCTCTGGCCAAGGGATGCTCGTAGGGCTCAGCCTGCGCCTGCTGGGTACTTCCCACCCCTGGAGTAGCTATTTTTATTTTTTGGGGGGAGCAAATAGACTACGCCAGCACTGCGTGACCTTTACTTCTGCCAAGTCAGGGGAGATCAGGAGCGATGGGGGCTTTGGGGGACGCGTGAGCGATGGTGCCGGCCTTTCGGCTGGCAGACTGCATTGGGTGGGAGATCCGCAATCAGTGCAAATCGATCTTATAAAAAAAAAAAAATAATCCCTCCGTGTGTCCTGCGGATTTCGCTCTGGGGCGATTACTTCAGCTCTCGGTGTTTCACAAAGCAGCACAGACTCTTCACGGGGTGGCAGAATTAGAGAAATTCCTCATTTGTTCTGGTGGCCTTTGACCAACATGACACAAGCTGCTTTTTGATGTCATCGAGTCAATTCCCACTCATCAGTAAACACTAAGAGTTTCTACAGCACCAGCTTAAGGCTGGATTTTCACCCTCCTTCTGCGTGTGCGGGAGATGGACTGTTTTCCAAACTGTTCTCAGTATTTACGGAATTAATTTAAGCAAAAAACAGTAAGAGTGAGATGAGGTGGAGGGAGATTTTACGAACGCCTTTATATTTTGGGGTGTTTGTTCATGTACTCAGCCCTGAAAAATAATCAGTGTGTTTACTGACTGCGTTTGCACTGGCTTTACTGTGCCGATGGTATTTTTGTATCTAACCCATGACCCTCAATATCCAGGGGGACTGTTGAGCAGTTTGGACAAGTGACCCTGTTGTCTATTATTTATTTTATTTTAACAAGGGTCTGGATCGCCGAATGCCTGGCTGTCGCTGTAGCTGTCTTCTCCTGTAGGTGAAATCTGAAGGGCCAAGCCGGGGAGGAGCAAGTTCGATGTCTTCCCTTAAAATGCTCCCACCGCCCCTGGCAGGCACTGGGGTGCAGCCTGCGGACCTCCACGCAAGCCGCACTGCCCGCACCGAGCCAGAAAACTGCAGAAGAATCTTGGAAACTGGTGACTTGTGTTTCTTCAGCGAGACAGAGGAGGTTTAGCAGAGTTCTTCACCTGGGTTCTAGAAGCATTTGGCCACAGGAGGCTTTGTGTTCATCTTTTACCCCACACATCAGGACAGGTTGGGGGCTGACGTGCTGGAGAGCAGCTCTTTGGAAAGGGACCTGGGAGTCCTGGTGGACAACAGGATGTCCATGAGGCAGCAATGTGCCCTGGTGGCCAAGAAGGCCAATGGCATCCTGGGGGGCATCAAGAAGAGTGTGGCCAGCAGGTGGAAGGAGGTCATCCTCCCCCTCTGCTCTGCCCTGGGGAGGCCACATCTGGAGCACTGTGTCCAGTTCGGGGCTCCCCGGGTCAAGAAGGACAGGGAACTGCTGGAGAGGGGCCAGCAAAGGGCTACAGACATGATGAGGGGACTGGAAAGTCTTTCTTACGAACAAAGGCTGAGGCACTTGGGGATTTTCAGTCTGAAGAAGAGAAGACTGAGGGGGGATCTCATCAATGCTTATCAATCCTCAAAGGCAGGGTGCCAGGGGGATGGGAACAGTCTGTTTCCAGTGGTGCCCAGTGACAGGACAAGAGGGAACGGGCACAAACGTGACCATGGGCAGTTCCATCTCCACCTGAGGAGGGCCTTCTCTGCTGTGAGGGCGGCAGAGCAGTGGCACAGGCTGCCCAGAGAGGTGGGGGAGTCTCCCCCTCTGGAGCCATCCCAAACCCGCCTGGACGCCGTCCTGTGCCACTGCTGGAGGTGCCCCTGCTCTGGCGGGGGGTGGCACTGGGGGAGCTCCAGAGGGCCCTTCCAGCCCTCACCAGTCTGGGATTCTGGGATTTTCATGCCAGCGTGGAGGCTCTTGATGGAGCCGTGAATGGCTGGAGGTGGCTCTGGGGCTGGGGCAGGGCAGGCAGTGACACAGCTCTCGTTGTCTGCGCTGTGGTCGCCTCTAAACTGCGAGCTCGTTGCTGAGCCACTGGGGAATGACAAAGAGTAGCACCTTCTTCCAGCCTCGGAATTTTCTTATGGTTTTCTAAGTCTTGTCCTACCTGGAAGACGGAGGAGCGGTGCTGCTGTGGAGAGGAGCAGAGCAGAGGCGAAGGGGGCTGCATTGGGAAGATGAGGTTTCGGCAGCGCCACGATGCTGTCCGGGGCGGCTTATCCTTCCTCCCCCACAGCTTCCTCCATGGCCCTGTGCAAACCTTTGTCTCCCATTTTTTCCAGGCTGCAAAAAGGGGGTAAGAGCACGTCCCTCCCCTCCCGGAGGTGTGCGCTTGCTGGCTTCGTTCAGGTTCGTTAGGCGCTTGGCTGCTGCACAAAACCAGCTTAGATGAGCAGTGGGGCAGAAGCAAAGCCCTCTTCTCTGGAGGAACTCTGGTTTTGCCCCCAGTGAGGATGCTTTCATCCCCATTGAGTTGTTTCTGGTTTAGCAAAGGCCTCGGAGAAGGGAACGGGTGATGTGGCACTGGACTGTGCTAATTCACCATTTCTCCACCTTTAAAGTCCAACTCCATCCCTCTGGTTCAACCCTAAAATCAGCACTTGTCTTCAGAAGACCTCAAGGTTCACAGACACTCTCTGCTTTGTTCCAGTTTTGTACCATTTATTTTTTTTTGGTTAATTTGCTCTTTAGGCTCTCAAGAACCATGCACTTTGTGCATGCACAGAAGAGAAGGATGATTTGCACACTTGCAGATATATTCCCCCCCTCCCCGGCTTTTTCTTCAGAAGGAAAGGTATTTAAAAGAAATCTGCTGTTTCTCTAGGCTCAAGCTGTTCCTACCTTGCCAGCATCGGCATCTACACTATTCTCCTAAAGAGCCCCATCTCTACCAGTGCTTGCTCTGGACTTTGACCGGTGGGACTGTGCCCGGCCCATCAGCGCATGGATGCATCATGCTTTGCAAATGCCCATTTCTTACACCAATGTGGGGAGGATCCTATTTTTTCCCCTATAAAATGCCCAGTAGTCAGGAAGAATCTCAAGATCCCAGCAATCACGTGAAGAGAACTCAGTGTTTTACTCAAAATCTCCAATATTACTGATATTCACAGCGCCCAAGGTTACGGTTACCTGGGTCTCATTGCGTGGGCACCACGGGGAAGACTGAAAATGGGTTTTGGAGTGCAGGGACTGTCTTTTCATCTTCATTGCCAAAATGGTTACAGCAATCATCTACAGCTAAAATAGATGGGTTTAATTCTCTCGTAATTAAATTGAACAGCTGGAGGCAGGGAGAGCCAGCGCTGTACGGCTGGGGGGGCTTCCGCAGGCACAGTTAGGGAGGAGGACACGTAGGACGGAGTGAGATCTGTATGGATAATGGACACAGGGGCAGAAATCACAGCCTCAGCTTGGAAGGCCAGTTATCTCAAGAAGTGTCACACTGACTCATTGCGTTGGTTGTTCGCAAGAGTTTCTTCCGGGAGTATCGTGCTTCAAAACCAAGTGACCTTCTCGAAGGTCCCTCGGTAGCTCAGGAGCATGAGCACTATCCATTTTTGCAGGATAAAGACTAGCCCGTGTTTTACTGCCGAGGAAGCCTGGGCACGCGGTGGTTTGGTGATGTGTTGCTGAGGGAGAGACCAAGTTTTGACGCCATCTCCATATTTAATGCCTTTCCATAAGATACCGTGGGAAGGGGAGGCAAAGCAGACGGTTTTCAGGGTTTGCTGTGGCTGACGTGCCGGCTCTGCCCGGAGCAGGCGGAGGGTTAAGCTGATGGTGACTGTTTCCATGTTTCTCCCCAGGGCGTGACGTACTGCGGTGAAAGCTCAGCCAGCAACCTCACCATGGCCAACGTCCCCTGGCACGAGGAGGTGGTGCGCTTCGTCCAGGAGCTGGCCGACCTCGTCCCCGACTATGAAATCGCGTGTGAGCACGAACACTCCAACTGTCTCCTGATCGCTCACAAGAAGGTGAGACTGCCAGGGCATGAGACCAGGCACTGTAACTTCTTGGAAGTGTTGCACGATTGCCTTGTTCCAACACGTTTACTTTCTAGAGTTAGCTGATACTTTTTTGGGGGAAAAAATGCGTAGCATGTATTGCGGAGAGCTGTGGACTAGTTACGGAAGTCACTATAGGTTGCGGCTGGCGGTGATAATTCACAACGCTCCTGCAGCTCTCCAGGCGAGGAACCCTTACGGGCTCCAGGAGCTCAGGGCAGTATCTCCCATGCTTTGTCACACTTGCTGCTTTGCATTTTGAGAAAGACAAGAACAAATCAAGAAGAGTGTGGCCAGCATGTCAAGGGAGGTCATCCTCCCCCTCTGCTCTGCCCTGGGGAGGCCACATCTGGAGCACTGTGTCCAGTTCTGGGCTCCCCAGTTCAAGAAGGACAGGGAACTGCTGGAAAGGGTCCAGCAAAGGGCTACGGAGGTGATGAGGGGACTGGAGCATCTCTCTGCTGAGGAAAGGCTGAGGCACTTGGGGCTGTTCAGTGTGGAGAAGAGAAGACTGAGGGGGATCTCATCAATGCTGATAAATCCTTCAAGGGAGGTGCCAGGGGGGTGGGAACAGTCTGTTTCCAGTGGTGCCCAGTGACAGGACAAGAGGGAACGGGCACAAAGGTGACCATAGGCAGTTCCATCTCCACCTGAGGAGGGCCTTCTCTGCTGTGAGGGCGGCAGAGCAGTGGCACAGGCTGCCCAGAGAGGTGGGGGAGTCTCCCCCTCTGGAGCCATCCCAAACCTGCCTGGACACCGTCCTGTGCCACTGCTGGAGGTGCCCCTGCTCTGGCAGGGGGTGGGACTGGGGGAGCTCCAGAGGGCCCTTCCAGCCCTCACCAGTCTGTGACTCTGTGAAATCTTGTTGAGGTGGGTCAGCTGGTTTTTTCTGGGTTTCTGTTTTTTTGTGACGGTTTTAGTGGTTTATACAGCTCAGTAAGGCAGTTGCACCAGCACAGGTTAGGGTTTTAGCGTTCCTCTTCTGGGTCTTTGTGATACCTTCCAAAACTGTAGACTTCCTTCCTTTCAACCAGAGTTGAAATAAAGTATTTTTCTTCCTTTGGCGAAATAATTTTGGCAAAAGACGTTGATAGGGGGATGTTAACAGAGGATGCTTTCCTTTTGAACTGGAGCTGCCTTGCTGCAAAACTGTTGTGCAGGACAAATGAAGCAGCTAGAACAATTACGCGCGTCCTCCATCCTAATGATGGAGGAGAGGTAGTGGTGCTGCCTTCTGACACCAGTGCGGCATCCCTTACACCACTGGAGCGCTTGGCAGGGCAAGCGTGTCTCAGCAGCCTCTCTGTGCGTAAAATGGTTTGTTTGAAACTTGGGTTCCTTCATAAATACCATCAACACAATTTGAAATAGGAGTGAAATGCCAAAAAAAAAAAAATTAATTTTAAAGGAAGCGGGATATGAAAAATATTGAGTACAATTTGGCTTTATGAACTCCGGAAAAATTTAATGGAAAGATAATAAAAATGCATAATGCGCTAGCCAGGCATCTGGTGGGGCAGCTACTTATTATGCTAATTGTGATGATTTTGCTCTTTGCATATTCTTCATTGTCATTTGCCGAAGTCAGGAGCGCTCTCGGCCCCTCGCGGAAATGGGAGCCGCTTTGCGGGGGGGCAGCTCAGGGCTTTCTGTGCCGCGTGATTCGCAGTATGCAGAGGCGATAACTGGTCGAAATCCCCACTTGCGAACGACCAGAAACATTTTAAATCCCTGTTTGAAAATGATGAGGGTCTCATTGTTGAAAATTTCTGCGCAGTTACCAAACCTGTTGCCTGATTGCGCAGTTTGCAGTTTTACGGGAACAGCTGTGAGAGCGGAGGAGAACGGGGTACCCACCGCTATATTTTTTAACTCATTTTAACTCACCTTAAAGTTGCTTTATTTACAGTCTCCCTCTTGGTTGTTGCCACCGGCAACTGCGCCTGAGCAAATCCTCGAATGCGAAAATATTCTTTTCCGTTCCAAGGTGAAGGACCCGGGGAAAGAAAAGAACCAGATTGCCACCTAACTTATTGATGCATAATTTCAGTAATGCCGTTAGTAACAAGAATAGATTGCTACTGGCCCGGGAGGAATTCAACAGCTGCTTTGCTTTCCAAAGCCATTAGAAGAGGGCGTCTTTTGGAAACAATCTATACTCGGTACTAAAACAACTAATAAAAAAATAAATTTATTTCTACTACATTTAATTCTGAATTTCAGGCTCCAGTGGAGAATAAAATTTGTCAGTGTATATTATTTGCAGAAAAACCGCTGCTCTGGGAACAATCAAACTGTAGCGAGTAATTGCGAAATCAAAGGTATCTTTTTAAAGTTAAGGAGTTGCAGGGAGACGGTAATAAAAATCATTAGGAAAAGTGTTTTATTTCACTGTGTTCTGCTACGTCTGAGTATTAAGGTGTTCAAAAAGTGTTTAAAATTAACAGTTTTAAGGGCCAGTGTTGAAATGCCAACCTGTACGAAAGGGTCTGGAGATGTGAAAGAGATAACGCATCTTGCTTGTAGCTCCTTGATTTATGGAGAATCGTTGATTGGCACCTGCTTACTTGATGTGAGTAAATGAATATAAAGTAAATAATAATAAATATATAGTAAATGAATATAAATATAATAATAAATATATAGTAAATAAAAGTAAATACCTAAACTTGATAGTTTAGGACGTAGGCTCTGATGTCTCTTAAGGCTGGGGATTTGGGTAGAAAAAGGGATTTTAGGTAGAGGAAACTGCAGTTTCTATGTCTGCTGTTATTTTCTTTTCTCGGGAAATCAAGAGGTGATACAGAGATGTGCATTTTAGGGTACTTCAGTGTCTTAAAAATCTCCTGTTAGGCTTCCAAGTCTCTTCCCACTCCCGCCCCTCTTTTTTCTTTTTTTTTTTCTTTATTCCCGCTCACCAGAAGTGGGTTCCCGGTGTCCCAATGTCTTTCTACAGTCACAGGTGAGGTGCTTGTGAAAGCCTTCAGGACTCGATGAGTCTCGGAAGGTGAGATGCCCTTAACCTCGCAGAGCTTTGGGTCCGGCACTCCTCATGGACAGCTTAAAAACTCTCATCAACTTAAGCCTCACAGCAAAATGTTTGTTTTCCAGTTACCCTTCTCAGAGCCCTAAAAAATAACACAGAGATTGCCTTTGCCTTGCTTACCGTAACCTGGAAAAACACTGGTTTGGTTTTTTTTACTGGTATTTCCACTTTTTCTTGGGCTGACTGGGTATCGGGTCCTTCAGCCTGAAGGAGAAGGGAGGACAGGCAGGGTTGAGTGCAGCCCTCCCGCGAGTGGGAGAGCTCCTCTTCCTTATCTCCTCTGCATCCTCCTCCCAGCTTTCCAGTCCCCACTGCCTGCTGGTTTCCACCTCTCCTGAAGAGGTGCCCGCTGCATTTTGACTCCATCCTCTTTGATTCTTTTCTTTAGCGATAGTAAGAAATTCTCGAGGAATTATATTTGCTTTGTAGCAAATCCTATAAACACTGTGGTACAAAAAAAAATCTAATTTATTACGGTGCTTTTGAACTAATTCGCTGAGATATTGAGACAGCAGCAACTTTATAATTTAACAGTTAATTCAAGTAACCTTTTCCAGAGAGAGACCTTAGGCGGCTGCTTTTCCTGGGTCGTAACAATAAATTTATCCTCGAGATGACCCTAACAAGTGCCTCAGAAGGGGGAATGCGCTGCAGCTGCCTTGCAGCAAAGGGGTTTTTTTTGAATGAGAGTTAGTATCTTGATAATTTCTAGAATAAAAACCCTCTGCCCTGTTTTGTTGAATTTGCCTTACGCCTGTGTTTACCACCCACTCGGTTGTATCGAAACGCCCGCCTGCCAATTATCTCCTGCTACGTTCATTTAAATATTGACCTCGGTTTTGCGAGTGGGTTCTTTTCCAGCCACGTTCTCCCTCTTGCTTTACAGCCCTGAGTTTCCTGTTAGTGCAACTTGTCTTGGGTGCTGCTGCTCGATCTGGTCCTTAGGTATGCTGGGAGCATCCCTGCCTCCTCCCAGCGATGCTGGGGTTGGGCTCCATGTCCATCAGCCACGCATAGCACAGGGAATGGTCCTGAAATCCCCTCCCTTTCTGCTCTCTTCGGGCATCTCGGTTAACCGGGTGAAATGAATGGCTGTTGAGCTCAGAAAAGCAGCCGTCATCATTGCCTCAGTCTTTAATAGCAGGACCAGTTGTTTGCTGGGTGTGCAGCCCCTTGAGCTGGAAGACGGGGATGGGGACCAGAATGAGACCTCCAGAATCCAAGAGGAAATGGTCAGTGACCTGCTGCACCACCGGGACATACACAAGTCTGCGGGGCCGGATGGGTTACACCCAAGAGCGATGAAGGAGTTGGTGGATGTGCTCACCAGACCACTCTTCATAATTTATCAGCAGTTCTGGCTAACGGGGGAGGTCCCAACGGGTTGGAGGTTAGCAGATGCGATGCCCATCTACAAGAAGGGCCAGAAAGAGGATCTGGGGAACTACAGACCTCTCAGTCTGACCTCGGTGCTGGGGAAGCTTATGGAGCAGATCATCCTGAGTGCCATTCCATACTATTCACAGGACAAGCAGACAGTCAGGCCCAGTCAACACGGGATCCTGAAGGGCAGGTCCTGCTTAACGAACCTGATTGCCTTCTATGGCGAGGTGACCCGCTTGGTGGAAGAGGCAAAGGCTGTGGATGTTATTTACCCAGACTTCAGTAAAGCCTTTGATACCGTTCCCCACAGCACTCTCATGAAAAAACTGGCTCCCCAAGGCATACGCTCTGCTGAGCCAAACACTGGCTGGATGGCCGGGCCCAGAGAGTGGTGGTGAATGGAGTTCAATCCAGTTGGTGGCTGATCACAAGTGGTGTTCCACAGGGCTCAATGGTGGGGCCGCTCCTGTTTAATATCTTTATTAATGATCTGGATCAGGGGATTGAGAGCACCCTCAGTAAGTTTGCAGTTGACATCAAGTTAGGTGGGAACATTGATCTGCTTGAGAGTAGGAGGGCTCTTCAGAGGGATCTGGACAGGCTGGATCCATGGGCTGAGGGCAGTGGTGTGCGGTTCAACAAGGCCAAGTGCTGGGTCCTGTACTTGGGGCACCCCAACCCCATGGACACCACAGGCTTGGGGAGGAGTGGCTGGAAAGCTGCCCGGCAGAAAAGGACCTGGGGCTGCTGGTCAACAGCTGGCTGAATTTGAGCTAGTGGTGTGACCGGGTGGCCAAGAAGGCCAACAGCATCCTGGCCTATATCAGGAATAGTGTGGCCAGCAGGACTGGGGCAGTGATTGTCCCACTGTACTGTGCACTGGTGAGGCTGCACCTCGAGTACTGTGTTCAGTTTTGGGCGCCGCAGTGGCCCAGGGAAGTGGTTGAATCGCCATCCTTGGATGTATTTAAAAGCCCTCTAAATATGGTGCTCAGGGACATGGTTTAGAAATGGGCCTGGTAGAGTTTGATAACGGTTGGACTTGATGATCTTAAAGGTCTTTTCCAGCCATAACGATCCTATGATCCTTTTTTGCCTTAATAAATGGATACACCTGAATTCCACAAGCAGATCCGAGTCCATACCCTGGATGCAGATGTTCCCTCATGGTGTGGATGCTGTCCTGTGCCCCAGACCGCCCTTGTCTCACCAGTTGCGTTTTTTCCCTGGTGGATGTGGTCTGCGTTAGTGTTGTGTTCTCCAGTAGTGCGGCAGGGTGAACCTGGCGTCCACAAAATGACCCAGAGCAACTGGTTTTTAGGAAGGTCCCTGTAATGGTTCCGTTTCCCATAGCCTGAATGCAGTGCTGGGGGTACTCAGGGTACCACCAAGGCGGGTGTCATGGGTAGTCTGAACTGAAACAAGTTGGGGGGAGATAGTAGCCCTGGTCAAAAGTGCTCGTTGCTCTCCATCAACCAAGAAATCTTCCCAGGAAAGCGGGAATCTTTTCCTTCCCACTGGGTTTTCCAGCATTGCCCGTGTCTGTACTGTGGGGGCTCTGGTGGGACACGAAGGCTTCACGTGCGTCCTGGCTGCTCTTGCAGAAGGCTCGAGAGGTTGGGTGAAAGGCGTTGAAGTTGTTCCATGCTGAGCATTTCATCTATATTTAGGGAGGAAAAGGAAGCACTTAGCTACCAGCTGCAGATTGACTAACAAGGGTTATATTAGAGAAAAATAGTCCATGGCATTTTATTTCTTTCCTGCCCTGCAAAGCACTTGGAGAGCGTAAGCTGTCCTTGTGACCCGGCAGCTCAGATCCAGAATTTGGACCGTGTTCTCTGCTCGCTCACCCGTCAGAGTTACCCCGTACCCGCGACAGCGTTACAGGGCAAGGGGAAAAGCAAACTTGGATTGCTGCTTCGTGTCAGAAGGTCACCAGATAGGTGCAACAAAGTTCAGCCAGGCCAAGCACAGGGTCTTGCACATGGGGCAGAGCAATCCGAAGGACAAATCCAGGCTGAGTGGAGAATGGCTGGAGAGCAGCCCTGAGAAGGACCCGGGAGTGTTGGTGGATGAGAAGCTCAACATGAGCCAGCAATGTGCGATCTCAGTCCAGAAGGCCAACCGAGTCCTGGGCTGCATCCCCAGCAGCGTGGCCAGCAGGGCGAGGGTGGGATTGTGCCCCTCTGCTCTGCTCTCATGAGACCTCATGTGCAATACTGGTGTCCAGCTTTGGAGCGCCCAACATCAGAAGGACACGGACCTGGCGGAGCAGGTCCAGAGGAGGCCATGAAGATGCTGCGAGGGCTGGAGACCCCAGAGATGCTATGAGGACAGGCTGAGAGAGTTGGGGGTTTTCAACCTGGAGAAGAGAAGGCTCCAGGGATACCTTATCGCAGCTTTCCAGTATCTGAAGGGGCTCCAGAAGAGCTGGCTAGGGACTTTTTACAAGGGCATGGAGTGATAGGATGAGGGGGAATGGCTTCAAAGTGGAAGAGAGGAGACTTAGATGAGATATCAGGAAGAAATGTTTCCCTGTGAGGTCGGTGATCCCCTGGGGCAGGTTGCCCCGAGAAGCTGTGGCTGCCCCATCCCTGGAGGTGTTCAAGACCAGGTTGGACGGGGCTTGGAGCAACCTGGGCTGGTGGGAGGGGTCCCTGCCCAGGGCAGGGGGGGAGAAGGAGATGATTTTCAAGGTCCCTTCCAACCTAAACCATTCTATGGTTCTGTGAACATCCCTGTGTCTGCAGCAGACGCAGGGGATGGGGTTACTCCCAGCTGAGGACGCGGTGTCTCGGTAGCCAAAGAACAGCCTTAGCTCAGGTGTGAGTATGAAATGTTATATTTCCCAAAGGTTGGTTTTTTTTTTTTCTTCCATTGTCTCCTTCCAAATAGGAAGGTGGCTCTGCTGCGCTTGATCTGTTAGTTATTAAAAGAAGATCACAGTTGTGCTAGAGTAATCCATTCTTCATCCATCGGAATTAAATCTGTCTGGATGTTGCCCTGGCTTAATTGGCAGACGAGATGTTCCGCTCTGCAGCGGGTAAGGATTAACAAACAAACAAAAAAAATCATCAGCAATAATGAATCTTTTCTTTAGAATAACTCAGGCAAGATTAGATATAATAAGTAGAAGCTAACGAGCTGCGCAGGAGCAGTGCTGTGGGCGCGGGGCCGTACGGCACGCGAGGGACGGTGCCCCTGGCAGCGCAGGGGTTGGGTCAGCGGCGGTTTGGTTTGGAGTTGCCTTTTTATTGCACTCTGGGAAAACACAACAGCAGATCCCATTTCCAGGCCTATTCTAGTTGCCACCTTTGGAAGGCGTTTCATCTACTTTAATGTGTCTCATTGCTAACGAGCACTTGTTTAAGTCGCTGAATGTATAACTACCAGGCTACTTCTTGTTTCCTCCTAAAATGAATGGAAACCTTTGGCACTGTTAACTGGTCATAGACACTGCCTGCGGAGCTGCTCCGGGCGTTAAAGCTCGGTTATTCCCGGGGCTTGGTGTCCCTCGGCAGATTTTTGGTTAGCGCCATGGACATGGGATGTGGTGAGGATCTGTCCTCTCCATGCCTGCTGTCCTGTTTCACTGGTTTTTACCTTCTATTGCGTGCATTTGTAACTTAATAACTAGCTGAATCTTAATTTTTTTCCCTCCTAAAGCCTGAGGTTACAACTGGTAATTAAAAATAAAAGTTTTTTAGCTTTTTAACAAAAGAGATAAATTAATCTACAATATTTCTGCTGCTTTTCCTGAGTGACTCCAGTTCAGTCACTTCCACTGTCAAACAAAGGGAGCCATAAATAATTGTGTGCCTTAATTAGATGAGAAACTGTGTGTAATAATTCAATGAATTATTTGTTTGACTTGGAAAGCTGCATACTGGCAGGTGGCGAAAATAGTCAGCGCAGTTGCATGGTGTAAGTGCTTTGCGCTCCCATTATATATGATCTGTTTTAATAATCTGTGCGAAAGCGTAAAAGCTCTTTTGTTTATTGCCACGATGGACTGTCTTCAAATTTAAATTAAGGAGCTCGAGGTTGGAGCTATCAAGATCATTTTTCCAGCTGCCTTTTTGACGTTGCGCCCGGAGAAGTGGCTGACGGTGGAGACCCAGTGGTAGGAAACTCATAGCTGAAAGTGCTGCATCGCACATCTGGAGTGGTAACTAATTCTCGAGTCACGCACTCGCCACGGCATTACCCTCTGCTCGCCCAACTCCTCTTTCAACGAGCGCTCTTAAACATTTCTATGCCAAGTGAAGCGAAATGGGAAGATGTGATGTTATTTTTCGGAAGGGGGATGGTAAAGGTAACGACTCAAGGGTCAGCCGCGGCGAGAGCGGGATGAACGTACCCATGCCGGCTTCTCGCACCGCCTCGGCTGCTGTGGGGTTTGAATTCCCCCTGCCTGCACGAGCCTGGCTCCGCCGGCTCCGCAGTTCACGAAACTTCTGTCTGGTCCACTGTAGAAAATTGTCGTGGTTTAGGCCAAATCGGCTGCTCAGGACCTGGGGGACCCCAGATGGGACCGACAGATGCTCTCCTCTACCCCTCTTCAGAGAGAAGGGCAGAGGAGGAAAAAGAGACTTATGAGTTTAGAAGGAACTAAACTACTTTAATGAAATATTAATAATAAAAATAATAAAAAGAAATAATGAGATATATACAAAACTGTATCAAGCTCCCGAGATGACACTCACGACACCGGCTGGCACTGGGGCAGTCCCAGGCTGGACTCAGTGATGGACAGGAACTGGATTCCGGATCTGCATTCAGGATCGGGATCGCAGGCAGATGAACAGAGTCCTCCTCAGACGTCGGCCATTGCAGGAAGAGAGAGAACTGACCCTTTGATCCCTCAGCCTTTATACTGAGCATGAGGCAGATGGGATGGAATACCCTCGTTGGTCAGTTTGGGGTCACCTGTCCTGTTCGCTCCTCCCCGCAGGTGGGACCCCACTGCGCTTTTCCGCTTCCGACCCTCCAACGGGGCAAATAACAAAGTTGGTTGGCCTTGGTTGTTATAGCAATAAGTATAAGCAAGGTCCTCTCTGCATCCCATGCCTGGGCATCAGCTATAAACATGGGTCTTATCACCCTGAGAGAGTGAACATTGTCTGCACAATATGCTGTTAATTTCAGTTGTTAGAGAGGCCCAGCTCAGAAGCGAAGTTACTGACCAAAATTGGTTCTGTTTTACCTCAAACCAGGACAAAAATCCAGATGTGCGCGTTATCCCATCCCATACGTGGATGGGGTTCCCGCTGCAGCAGACCTGGGGTCTGCAGGTGTCCCCTGGGCTCTGCGGTGATGACGACAATGTGAGAGGAACTAAAAGGGACGGTGGGTGTTTGACTCCTGCCCAGCCACGTGCGATGGATTTGTTTTTGTATTCGGAGACATTTATCACTGCAGATGGATGAACCTTGCAATGTTTTGATGCTGCTGAATTGTTGCAGCTGCTGCCAGCACTGCTAAGGAGAAGAGGTTCTGCCATGGATTATTTTTTTTTTCTCAAGATACTCTTAATATCACGAAATCATGGAATTTTCAGAGTTGGAAGGGACCTCTAGAGATCATCTAGTCCCACTCCCCTGCTAAAGCAGGACTGCCCAGAGCACATCACTCAGGACTGCATCCAGGCGGGTTTGGGAAATCTCCAGAGAAGGGACTCCACCCCCTCCCTGGGCAGCCTGTGCCACTGCTCTGTCACCCCAACTGTAAAGAAGTTTTTTCGTGTGTTTGAATGGAACTTCCTCTGTTCCAACTTGTGCCCATCACCCCTCGTCCTGTCACTGGGAACCACTGAAAAGAGTCTGTGCCTGTGTGGGACGAGTGGTCTTCAGTGACCCCACGGGCCGTGAGCTCACTCAACCCGAGATACGCGGTATGCACGGCCAGCAGGAGGCTGCACGGGTACTCAAAAGCAAGATTTTTGAGTTTCAGGACCGTAGGTATATGTAAACGTGGAATTAAAAATAAATACATCTGCTTAAGACTTGTGTGCAAAGCCACACTCCATCTCCCCTGAATAATGCTGTTCCTTAATAGCCAAAGAATATATTTAAGCTCAGCAAAGAAAGTATTTCAAGGGAAGCCACTGAAAAACATACTGAGGGTATCCTGACTGCTTCTCCAAAGATAATTCAAAGATAAGTTTTTCTCTCAGGAAGGAATATAAATGGAGTGTGGTAGTGGTTTGGGGTTTTTTTTAATCTCTCTGTGTGTTTAAATGCTCAGGCGGTGCAGGGACAGTAATGTTTGCAGGCTGTGACTGCATTCCTTCCCTTAAAAAAAAAAAAAAAAGAGAAGAAAAGAAAAAAAAAAGAAGTCTTTGTCCATGAAATGATTTTGTTATTTTTATTTTTTATATTTTTTTTTTGGAAAGCAAACACCTGCCTGCAACACCAAATGTGTCTTGCAGCCCTGGTCACCAAAGTCACGGGCAGCAGGGTCGGTTTTGGGGACTGTTTTTGGGGGTTGGTTTGGGGGTTGATTTTGGGGTGGCAGCCGGGAAGGAGCCGTGCAGACGGGGCTGGATCGAGCCACTGCGCGAGGCGAGGAGATGGGGAGCGGGGCAGCGCGGAGCCCTCAGCTGTCGGCCTGTGTTGCTGGGCTGGGATTTTAACGGGCAGGGAGAAGGCTTCATCATTTCGGAGTTAGCAAAGAGCATTAAACCCAAAGAGTTGGGTTTAACCTGTTTTTCGGCACGGGACATAAAAGCTTGGGCGGGGGAGCGCGGGGCCTGCTGGCCGTGTAAGAGCTGAGCTGCCGAGATTTGCTGCTGCAAAAGGTCCCTTTAATGTCTAACGCGATGTGCAAACCAAAATAAGCGTCGACTGAAACGTTTGGCATAAGCAGGTTTTAAACCGCTAGGAATCGTAATGGGAAAAGCCGCCGGAGGAGCCGTGGGCTCTCCGTGCCCTCCGGGGTGATGCCGCACCGGCGGCTGTGCTGCTGACGCACACTGCTTGCCCTGCTCACCACGGAGGGATATTATTTTTTTTTGTGTGTGTGTGGTCTTTAAAATTACCCATAAAACTGCTGTATTTAGCCATTAGACCCTGTGCATCAGCGTCCATTTGTTGGACTGCTAAATCTTCATGACTTCAAGTAATAAACGAGCAGCTCTTGCAAGACCCAAAGCGTTGCTTTCTCCTCCCGGTCTTCCCTCAGCTCCGTGGGGAACGGAGCCCATCACAGAGAGGTTTCCCCGTGGGTCCTCTCCCCATTGGGGACAGACTCTGTCCTTCCAGCCCAGGGTTTGTTGCACTGCTCTGCTTTATTCTCTTACACTGCCCGTACTATTTAGTCCTTTCCTGAAAATACACTAATTTTTATTTTATTTTTTGGTAGAGAAAGACCAGAGTGAATGGATGAAGAGGAGCCTCCTCGTTTCCGTGTGTTTTTTTTTTTTTTCTCTGAAGAAAATATAACATTATCCTTGTTAGGACAAACTAATTGATTTTTGGCTGACTTCCATTTTTCAGCATTAGCGTTTCGTGTGTCACCATCTCTGCCTCTCTTCTGTATTTCATCCCTTCGTACAAACCCTGTGTTTATTTCTCGGCAATTATGCATGTCTGGAGGAATGTAGTAAATTGTACTACTATATTGTCCTCGATATATGCATAGGTTTTTACCCCCCAAAAGATTGCTTATGCAAATGTGTTGATAAGAAAAGAAATCTGTAGTGTTGCGGTTCTTCTCCTTCATGAATGTTGATGGGTTCCTGTAGGAAGAAGCTGCTCTCTCGGCAGTTGGAGCAGCTGTAAACTTATTGCAAAAGATAGTATAAAGAAATTTCCTGTTCATATCCACTCTTGTGAGTTATAAGAGAAAACGGAGGGGTTAGCCATGCCCTGTTGGTGCTCCCATCATTTTAGTCCCGGCTCCTGATTGTCTTTGCTGTGTATGTATTAGTTTTGCTGTAGGCTCTTTGAGGCGCCGGCCATGGCTATGGCCAACACAACGCCAGGCAGGCAGCTCCATCCTTTCACACCAGTGCCCCATGGCTCCCCTGGACTACGGCCAGTCCAGCCGTGCCGTTCCTGGCAAAGGTCTGCAACCCCTTCCCAAACGTCCTCCGTGATGGGGTGGCCCAGTGTCACCCCTGGACCTGCTTTTCTGGGCTGGAAGGCCATTATGAGTTCCCCCTTCGTCATTTCATAGAATCACTGAATCGTAGAATGGTTTAGGTTGGAAAGGACCTTGAAGATCATCGAGTTCCAACCCCCCTGCAATGGGCAGGGACACCTCCCACCAGCCCAGGTTGCCCAAGGCCACGTCCAGCCTGGCCTTGAACACCTCCAGGGATGGGGCCTCAACAACCTCTCTGGGCAACCTGTTCCAGTGCCTCACAACCCTTAAAGTGAAAAACTTCTTCCTAATGTTTAATCTAAACCTGCCCTCTTCCAGTTTGAAGCCATTCCCCCTCATCCTATCACTACATGCCCCAGTAAAAAGTCCCTCCCCACCTCTCCTGTAGCCCCTTTAGGGACTGGAAGGCCGCAATAAGATCTCCCCGGAGCCTTCTCTTCTCCAGGCTGAACAGCCCCAACTCTCTCAGCCTCTCCTCACAGGAGAAGGGCTCCAGCCCTCGGATCATCCTCGTAGCTCTCCTCTCCAGCAGGTCCATGTTCTTATGTTGGGGACTTCCTTTGCCTCTCATTTTCCTAGTGGTAATGTCTGCTCGCTGCAGTGCTCCTTGCCCCACCTGTAGGATCGGCAAAAATCAGGGAAGTTTGGCATTGCTGTGCACCCGTACAGCGTCTGTAGGGAGCGATGGGTGGTGGGAGCAGAGCTTGGGGACGCTGGGAGCACGAACTCTGAGGGGAAGGCGTGCGCTGGCTCCCGGGTCATCTCGCTGCTCGAGCAAAGCCCTCGGCAGGGGTGAGTTTGCCTTTCCAGACAACACAACTCCTTCAGAGCCGGCTGAAGCAGCTTTATTACTTTTTTTTTTTTTTATGATGCTAGCTTAAAAAAAATAAAAAAAAAAAAAGAAAGGGAAGGGTTTCAACTGTTTGTCTTTTGTCAAAGTATTTATCACCTTAAAAGACTTTACCAGGTAGTGAAAAATTCAATAAAAAACCTGAGCGCATTAGTCTGAAATACCACTGATGTTCAGCATTGGCTCCCCTGCTATATGGATGCTGGGAAACTATTTTGAGTCTTAAATCTTTTGTTATCTATGGAATAATCACAAAAGTGTTAAAATCCAATCTGTAAATCTTATGGGCAATTGAGGCTGCTCTCCCCCACCCCGTGTTCGTCTGGGTTTTATTCCTCAGCAGAAGTAATTGCCTGCCATGCCACACTGAAAGGATTGCTCCCATTTCTGCGTGTTTTATAGCCGGGCTCTTGCGGCACTGAAAATATTTAATATTATTTAATCTGCTGTTGTAATGAATCCCAGACAGCCTTCCTTTGGTGGTTCTGCTGGGAACTGTAGCCTCACCTTAGTCTGCGGCAGACGGCTCTGTTGTGTCAGGAGCTGCACACTCAGATGGAGCCAAAATTAAATAGCTTTAAAATCTCACTTTGATCCAGCCAAAGTTCAGGACACGGAGCAATGGAAGCGGTTGGTGCAAACCTCAGCTGCTTCCAGCTGCCCCCTCTGGTACCATGAGGAAGGTCCATCACCTGTGAGATCTGCTGGGCTTCACGCAGCTGGTGGAGGTCCAGCCCTCAGCTTGATGGGATTAAACTGGTGGTGTCCCTCAGGGGTCAGTACTGGGCCCAGTCTTGTTCAACATATTCATTGATGATCTGGATGAAGGGATAGAGTGTACCATCAGCAAGTTTGCTGATGACACAAAACTGGGAGGAGTGGCTGACACGCCAGAAGGCTGTGCCGCCATACAGCGAGACCTGGACAGGCTGGAGAGTTGGGCAGAGAGAAACCTGATGAAATTCAGCAA
>NW_009649189.1:633277-638562 GCF_000708025.1 Charadrius vociferus | reverse complement strand
CATCTGGAGTACTGCATCCAGTTCTGGGCTCCCCAGTTCAAGAAGGACAGGGAACTGCTGGAGAGGGTCCAGCAAAGGGTAACGAAGATGATTAGGGGATTGGAACATCTCTCCTATGGAGAAAGGCTTAGGGACTTGGGTCTCTTTAGTCTAGAGAAAAGAAGATTGAGGGGGGATCTTATTAATACTTACAAATACTTAACTGGAGGATGCCAGGGGGATGGGAGCAGTCTTTTTTCAGTGGCGCCCAGTGATAGGACGAGGGGTAATGGGCATAAACTTGAACATAGGAAGTTCCATCTTAACATGAGAAGGAACTTCTTTACTTTGAGGGTAGTGGAGCACTGGAACAGGCTGCCCAGAGAGGTTGTGGAGTCTCTCACTCTGGAGACATTCAAAACCCGCCCGGACGCTGTCCTGTGCAACCTGTTGTAGGTGACCCTGCTCTGGCAGGGGGGTTGGACTAGATGATCTCCAGAGGTCCCTTCCAACCCTTACCATTCTGTGATTCTGTGTAAACTGGAGCTCCAGCAAGGGAGTGGGTTTGTCCCCAGGAAAGCCCGGGTGGGGCTGTACGCTAAGGGGAGCGAGCGATGAGGGGAGGAGGGGACAGAGGTCCCTTCCCACCACTCGCCAACCCACCTCGCGGCATCCCACCTCACTCAGGAGCACAACCCGGCAGGCGGCGGGCCAACTGCGTCCTCCCTCACTCCCCTGCGTGCTTCCTCCGGTGGCCTCTGAAAGCTTTGCTGCCCAACTCTGGGCAATGGGGACTTTTGGGGACTCGTGTTGGGAGATCTTTGGTTTTATTGCCTTGTGCTGCTAGCATCACCTAAGGTCATTAACTCCATGGAAGAACAGCTGATGTGGTGACATACAGCCATGATATGGGGGAGAGCCGGGGGGGAATAGTTGGCTTCTAAAAAGAGAAGAACCATCTAATTGTGTCCCAGAAACTCACGGAAGACTCTCATCCCTGTATGAGAGATGTCTTCTGCCCTCGGCTGGGCAGCGATGGTGTTATACGGATGCTGAAGCTGCTGTGGATGATGACATCACCAGTTCTGCCAACCCATTCAGAGGACGCTGGTTTTTTACTCACCCATTACCAGTTAAACCAGTTGTGAGTGCAGCTGTGATGCCATTGACTGTCTTGGCAGAGCAATGGTCTGAGTGGGGCTTCTTCTAGAAATAGTTCTCAATATCTCCTGCAGGTAATAGTACTCCGTTTCCATGCCATTTCTGGCTTTAAGATTCTGGAGAGGCAGATTTCTGGGTTGGTCTTTGGGTTGAGGGTGGTGACTGTGGTCCATACCCTCGTTTCAGCTGGGCTGGGTGGTACCAGCACCTCCTGTGGCTTTGGTGCTCTTGCTGAGCCACTCTTGACCCCGGGGTTACCGGCTCGTTGGAAGCTCCCCCTTTCCTCCTGAGATTAGAGCATCCCACTGGTTTTCAAAGAAATGGGCTTTACCAACTTTCGTATTCAGTTGGGTTCAAGTTTCGGCAGCTTTTTTGTTCTTTATGTGCTGGGTTTCTCTAGTCAACCTCAAGTCTATCTAGGGACCCTTTTGACATGTTAGGAGTGCTCCATACCCATCGTGGGAACAAGCTTGACAGTTCGTTGTGTGCTAAACAACTCTCCATGAAAGGCTTTGCTGAATCCTGTAGGGTTTGGGGGGGGGGTGTTGGTGCCCTTAATTTGTGTGAAAATTTGCTGATGAGTGTTAGTAAATCAAATTTGGAGGGGCAGGGAGTCTCACGCGTGGTATGAATGTGCTACCTAGCACCTCCGCACGCGTTGGGATGGAAGTTTGGGTCTCCTGAGCCTGGATCCTCTTTGGGACCGGCTGCTCCGCAGGCAGTACATTGCCTCCTCTGCTATCGCTCTACTTCAGGCCGCGCACACCGGAGAGGACGTGTCGCCTTGGTGTAAGGTGGCCTCCACTTCAGCGTACGAAGCACGAGCGTTGGGCGAGTTTATTTATGGAGAGACTCGTTCCCCGCTGTTATGACTCGGCAGTCTCATGTCTGCGCTCCACGCAGAGGATGACTCCTGCAAGAGTTTGCTGTAATTACGCAGGCAGCAATAGATGAGCATTAGCAATGTGTGATTGCAAAATTTCGCAGGTGTCAGCAGTTTTTCTGACCAAAAAAGCTTTTAGCTCTTGGGCAGAAAGTCAAGTGCCGTTTTAAATGCATAGCCATCAGGTTTCTGAAAAAAAAAAAAAAAAAAAAAAAAAAACAACCGAGGAGTCAATCTGTTTTCCCTCTTTTTTTTTTTTCTTTTTTTTTTTTTTTTGGATGAAGTGCATAATAAGCTCTCAGCTCAGATAAGTCCTAATTGAGGATTCAGTCAAGGCTGTTGCTAAATTAGCAGAGCAGGTCTGCTAGACAAATGCAGCTTCAGCTTGTCAAAATAAGCAATTCTTAAAATTCTCACATGGAAAGAGGATTCGTGTCATTAAACCTCTTTATCTTCCCCCGTTCCCAAACACAACCCTCTTGCCCTTTTCAAGAATCCCCCAAATCCATCCCAATCACCGCAGCACACAGCTCTCGTGTTGCTCCCTTACTACCTTGCCAGGCTGTGGCTGCCCTGGAGATGGTGTCATATGCCAGGGATAGCGGCTTTGGTTGACCTTGGAAAGGTCCCTTCATCGAGGGGTACCTGGGCATCGCTCTCAAATGTATATGTTTCCTCCAGGGCCCTTCCAGTACCCCACACCAAAGTCTTTCAGGTATAAGTGACACCTGGGAAGTACAGACACACCAGGGAAGGCTTTGGGGTGCAGCGTGGAAGCGTTCCTTCTGACAAAGTGGGGCTGAAGTGGTGGTAGGATCCAGTACTTTGAAGGGTCCAGCAAATGACCCAACGGTCATAGAATCACAGAATGGTTTAGGTCAGAAGGGACCTTGAAGATCACCCAGTTCCACCACCCTGCCCTGGGCAGGGACACCTCCCACCAGCCCAGGTTGCTCCAAGCCCCGTCCAACCTGGCCTTGAACACCTCCAGGGATGGGGCAGCCACAGCTTCTCGGGGCAACCTGCCCCAGGGGATCACCACCCGCACAGCGAAAAATTTCTTCCTCATATCTCATCTAAATCTCCCCTCTTCCAGTTTAAAAACATTCCCGCCTGTCCTATGGCTCCCCTCCCTGATCCAGAGTCCCTCCCCAGCTCTCCTGGAGCCCCGTTAGGGATTGGAAGGGGCTCTAAGGTCTCCCCGGAGCCTCCTCTTCTCCAGGCTGAACACTCCCAACTCTCCCAGCCTGTCCTCCCAGCAGAGGGGCTCCAGCCCTCGCAGCATCTTCATGGCCTTCTCTGGACCTGCTCCGACAGGTCCACCAGCTTCTGCTGTTGGGAGCTCCAGAGCTGGATGCAGTACTCCAGGTGGGGTCTCACGAGAGTGGAGTAGAGGGGCAGAATCCCCTCCCTCGCCCTGCTGGCCACACTTCTGATGCTGCCCAGGATATGGTTGGCCTTCTGGGCTGAGATCGCCCATTGCTGGCTCACCTTGAGCTCATCAGTCAGCACCCCCAGGTTCTTCTCAGGGCTGCTCTCCATCCACTCTGCTGAGCCTGGATTTGTGCTCAAACCCTCATGGAGATGATCTGCCGGTAGACAGCACTAAATGCCTAAAGCTGTAAGAAAAATGGCCATCCTGGATCTGTGTGTGTTGCCAAACCTTGGGGATGAAATGGAGCTTAGAAACAGTAAGTTCTGGATATTTATCCACCTGAATTATTTAAATTTTTTTTCCTATTGCAGCAGGTGTCTTGCGTTAGTTTCTGGGTGGCTTTACGTGACCTTAACATGGCTAGAAAATTAAAAAAGGCTACAGCTGGGGAACCAATTCAACATGCACCTAGCTTGTTTTAGCATGACTGTGGTATATGCTGCTCCTCGCTGCTCCCTGGCTTGGTAACGGGGTTTTTTCTTCCTTCCTTCCTTCCAGTTCAAGGTCCATGGGGAATGGTGCACCTGGATCAACTACGACCGCTTCCAGGAGCTGGTGCAAGAACACGAGAGGAGTGGTGGCTCCAAGACTTTCACAGCGGCCGATTACACAGCCAAAACTCCTCGCTGGGCGCTGTTTGGCTCCGGAGAAAGGGGATTCGATCCCTCGGACGTGAGATACCAGCGGAAGAACAAAGCGAGGGACATCTCCGGGTGCTGAGGTCAGGCTGGGGCTCGCCCAACTCTGGGCTGGCCGCTGAGCTTTGGTCTCTGTTTCTAGGCTAACACTGATTTTATTTTTAATCTATTTCCCTAAATTTTTCTGACATTTGATATTGAGAAGGAGGGTTAAGCCTTTATTTAACCCTTCCCTCCTGTTTTTAGGGCCTCTTCGATGAAAATATTTATAATGCTCTCTATCTGCAGATAACGCACAAAGGGTGTGCGCCGGCAATTTGTCGTAACCGGCAGCGTGACGAGGGAGGCGGTGGAGAGTGTTTGGAGTTGGATGGGGAGGGGGGAGCGTTCCTTTGAGCTCGGGGCCCGGCTGCAAGGAGAGCCCAGCACGTGCTGGCACCCCGCTCGGCAGCGAAACGTTCCGCATCCGTAAGGACAAGCGCCGTGGGGACTTCAAAGCCACGGGCTGGTTGGATCTGTGCAGGTGGGACCACAGAAAGATCTGGATCTAAAAGCCTGAGCCCTGCTGGAAATATCGCTGTAGAGACAATAACAAAGATTTATGTGTTTTAAACACTGGTGCCAATTCCAATAAAGATCCCAACCCCAAGAAGCTGAAATTTGGGAATGGTGTAACAGCACCGCTCTTAACATCCTCTGCAGCTTCTGATAACTCTCCAAATATTTTCCACCTTCAGGGCTTTGGCAGCGAATATTTTCCAAGTGGTTTTATCCTGCTCCCTGAGCAGCCCTAAACAACACGTATAATTCTTCAAAGCCTCGTGAGTGTCCGGTGTCCTGCTGATGGTGAGGACGTGCTGTGGGGAGCCAGCAGCATTGTCCAGTGGTGGGACGGCTTCCTTTGCTCCACGCGGGCAAGCTGACAGTGTCGCTGCTGCTTTGGTAATCTGCTGAAAACCGAATCTGGTGGAGGTTTCTTGTCCAGAAACCAACTCTTTTAGTCTGGAGAGGTGACGGCTGGCACGAGGTCCGGTGACACGTCCCCGAGTGTTGCTTTCGGTGCCCCTGGGCCGTTCCTGGTGCTCCGGTCGGAGGTACTGCAGCCTGGCTGGAAAATTGCATTTAAAAGAGAGGGAGGCGGGTTGTTTTCTGTTGGGAAAATCCCCACTTCCACGTGCCGGTGGCCTTT
>NW_009649189.1:626685-633159 GCF_000708025.1 Charadrius vociferus | reverse complement strand
CCCGCCGCTTCCACCCTTCGGCACGGGCCCAGGGCTGCGGCGGGGGAGGGCAACGGGGCTCCCCCATGACCTCCATCTGCTGCAGGGTGGCTTGACCTGCTCCAGCGGAAGCCCTTCAGCCGCGGAGCCTGAGGGAACCAGCTGCAGGCAGAGCTTTAATTTAGACCCAGGGGTGTCAGCTGCCGGTGGGATGAAAAACACAGCTGTGCTGGAGTGGTTTGGTCCTCCCGCTGAACTGCAGGAGCGCAGGTCAGAGGTGTTCACAACGCTCCCACCTTAACGGCGAGGTCCGTCAGGCTGCAGTGCCCGGCGCCCGCGGCACTGTGGGTAGGACTGTTCCTGAGATTGTGATTATTTTTTTTAAAAACAGAACCTCATTTCTTAAACGGTAATAAGTGTTTCTAAAGAAGGAAGAAAATAAAGTCATTTTCCCTAGAGCACCTTTGTTTGTCGTTGCTGTGTGAGGCTCTGTGAGAGGGGACGCGAAAGGGATTTTAAGGAGATCAAAAGCACAAACATTGCAGAAAATCTTCTTTTTATCTCAATGGAAGGGAGAGCACCTGTGTGTCCGATGGAGAGGGCTTAGCTGATGGGAGGCTGCCGTAACAGGTTGGTCACCTGGCTCCTCTCCCCAGAGCACTGAATGGAGGTTGGAGGTGGTGAGAAGAAGTCACCGTGCTTCCTCAGCCCAATGCGAAGCAGGACACAGGTGGCACCAGCAAGCCCTGGGGCGGGACAGGACATTTTCAAGCCATTTGTCCATCTTCCTACTGCAGAAACCTGACAGACTAACGTTGCTGCTGTGTGTGTGTTGCATCACCAAAGTCCACCTGTGGGACTCCCAACCCCGAGGTGTCCATGCTGTGTGATTGCACCCGGCTGGAGGCAGAGCTCGGTGTGCTGGGTGTCCCGGCCAGGCTGGTGAGACCCTGTGCCCACGTCACCGTCTGTCATGGCCTGTCTTGAAAGCTGCCGTCAGGGTGTGCCAGGCCATGGTCATGGTCAGATCTGATCTTCTGGGTTGATAGTGCTGCTTCTTAGCTAAGACACGTCCACGTGTTTCATCCTTTACAGCCCCATTTGTGGGAGCTGGAGACCACCAAGCTGAGCTGGGAGGGCACTTGCTTGTTTCCGTCTTCCACCAGAAAACCGTTCTTGTTGTGTTCTTGGTGACATGCTTTGCTGTTCAGTGAATGGTGGAGGAAAGACATGGATTCATTGAGGCACTGAAAACTTTGGGTGAGGATCTTTGTGTAGTGGGGTCAGTGGTGGGCACCTGTCTTCAAGCAAGGTCTCCAAAATGACTTTTTTTTCCTTTTCTGACCATATTTTTTTAAAAATACCTCCTAAATCCTAATGGGAGATTATTCTTAGGGATTTGATAACCTTGAGAAGTTATCTTGATAACCTTGAGTTGAAGGTTAGAGAGAGGATGCTCTCCTTTCCCCCCAGGGAGAAGGATTTGTCCTGTTCCCACCACAGCTTCACCAGGGGCGATCCCATCCTCTGCTCAGTCACTCCTCTCTTCTCTTGGTCACATTTGACACCGTTTAACTCCCATCTGGGCTTTGGGGTGGAGGTTAGCGGCGCTGGAAAGCCCAGATGCTCTGTGCTGAAAGATTTGAAGCTGTTAACAGGAAAAAAATATGTTTACTAGTGAGAGCTGTACTCTGACTCCTGCTTCCAGTGGGAGAGATGCTGTGTGGAGGTGACTTCTCAGAAATTCCCAGTGTTGGACCACGTTCGAGTTAAAAACTGTTATGTTTTAGGCTTATTTTGCAGAACTAATGCAGTTTGAGTAAAAATACCAGGGGTGAGATGCAGCTACCTGAACGCCGATGTTTAGTAGGCGCAGAGACCTCTCCAGCCACCAGCTCTGCTCTGCAAGACTCGGAAGATCTTGGAAGTCACATCCACCAGCCCAGGTAGTCATTCCAGCGCATCTCCCAAGCCAGCAGATGTGTGTTTAGGTAGCGGTCTTCCCTGTTTTCTCATCAGCTGTGGGATTACAGTCATCCTCGTTCCTCTGTGTGACCTCTTGTAAAGGTAGAGCATGGGGGGACCTTCCCCAAGGGAAGGGAAGTTCTTCGTGCCATAAGAAATAAAGGTCTGCAAGCATTTCACTGTCTCTTCATCACCAACCTCCTGTGGGTCGGGTTAACTGAGGTCAGTGGCAGCTTAGGCAAGACGTGAGGTTTTTGTGGGCCTCTTGTTACCCTGGAGCATCAGTTCAGGTTGGGCGCAGCTGGAGTTTTGGGCCGGCAGGTTTGGTGTCCACCATAACCCACCATATTCCCCTCCGTGGCCGCCAGCTCTTCTGCACCTATTCCTCCTTCCTGGGCCAGACACCTCTCTCCTGCACCCACCTCCCTGGCGGATGAAGCAGCCGTAAACCACCAGTGTTCACCCCAATGCATTGCTCCTCTGTGCTGAGCCCTGGTACTGCCAGTGCCACCCCGGGAGAGGTGGCGCCCATGCCGGAGGAGCCCTGGGCTGCTGCCCTCAACGGCTGCTGTGGTGGTTAGCACTTCATGTAAAATGTTCTTTAAAATCCCTGCAGTGCCTTCCCCCCGAAATCCTCGGGGACCCCTACAGAAAACTGTCTGTGTGCTCTCTCTGTGCTGTGGCATCAGCGCTATTTCTTCTCCCAGCCCGCCTCGGGGCACACAAATCGCTGCTGTCCCCGTTACGCAGTGCTTCTCCACGGGCCATTTGGCTCAGTTGAAATAACTCGTTGGCACTGTAGGAGTCCTCTCCCTGATCCTCCCCGTGTCCCCACGTTCCCTCCATCCTTCTCCTTCATCCTCTCTGTGTCCCCATGTTCCCTCCATCCTTCTTGTCTTCCCCATGCTCTCCCTCCATCCTTCTCCCTCATCCTCCTGTATCCTCACGCTCCCTCCATCCTTCTCCCTCATCCTCCTGTATCCTCACACTCCCTCCATCCTTCTCCCCGATCCTCCGGTATCCTCACGCTCCCTCCATCCTTCTCCCTCATCCTCCTGTATCCTCACGCTCCCTCCATCCTTCTCCTTCATCCTCCTGTATCCTCACGCTCCATCCATCCTTCCCCCCAGTGCTCCCCACTGTGCACCAGGACAAGTCTGTCCTGAGCGAGTGCTGGTGGCTCCTTTGCAGCCCTGGAGATGGAGCCACCATCGCCGGGACTTGGAGGAGAGGGCAGTGGAGAGGGAGGAGGTGGGTGACATGCACTGAGGCCAACACTGCAGCATCTGCATGGGGACTGGCAGCTGAGATGTCTTCAAAAAATCATCATTTCCCCTCCTCAGTAGCTAGAGGGAAAGCACAGCCCTCGAATACCAGGCAGGATGGTAACCGGAGCTGCGTCCTGCCCGCTTGTCCCTCCTGGGGTCCATCTGACATCTGGACGCTGCTCTGAGAGCAATTCGGGCAGGATTCGCTCCCGCAATTACACTCGAATTGCCTGGTGCTTAAAGCAAATCTTTCAACGCACATATCCGCCAGCAATCCTCTTACACAAGTAGCTTTCAATTGTACAACTTCATACGAGTCGCCATCCATAGCTATTTTGGGGACATGCTAAATTGAAGACCCGGCCAGCGTGGGTGGGTGCCGTAGCTCCAGCCGTCCGCAGGCGTTCACGGGGATCGTCCTGTGGGTGTGCGGGGGCCGGGGAGCTTCGCCCCTGCTGGGAAGGGGTTTTGGCGGTGGTGGCTTTTTTTCCTGCTCTCCGACAGCAGCGTTTCACACCTCACCTCAACTTGCCGCTTTTCGATTTCCAGTGGATTGCTGCTCCCCGGGATGCTCCTGTGGGCTGGAGGTTGTGGGTTTTTTTTCACCGGGAAGCTTTAATGGGGTGGGATGGACTCTGGGAAAAAAAGGTGATCTTTTGTTAAATGAGATGTTCTCTATTCTGCCAGAGATCGGTAAAAGATCCCAGTCTGGAAGAACCTCTCTGAAGTCACCGTTTCAGGATCAGCCCCTGCTCTTGCCATGGAGATGCTGTATCACTCTACATATGTTTGAGTCAGTAACTTGGTAATGGCGACCCGTTTTCCACAGGTTTCCATGTGGACCAGAGGCACCCTCCAGCAGCACATGCCCACGGTACTGCTGGGATTTGGGGGGGTATCAATCCTCCTCGCTGCCCCCAGGGCTGCCCAGGCCCCCTGCAAAGGACTGCCCTCCCTCCGCTTTAGGGGGTTTTGCCCAAAGCCAGGGAACAATCAGGGACCTTGAAGATCATCCAGTGCCCCCCCCCTGCCCTGGGCAGGGACACCTCCCCCCAGCCCAGGTTGCTCCAAGCCCCGTCCAACCTGGCCTTGAACACCTCCAGGGATGGGGCAGCCACAGCTTCTCGGGGCAACCTGCCCCAGGGGCTCACCACCTCACAGGAAAGAATTTCTTCCTCATATCTCATCTAAATCTCCCCTCTGACAGTTTGAAGCCCTTCCCCCTCATCCTATCACTACATGCCCTTGTAAAAAGTCCCTCTCCAGCCTTCTTGTAGGCTCCCTTCAGATACTGGAAGGGGCTCTAAGGTCTCCCTGGAGCCTTCTCTTCTCCAGGCTGAACTCTCCGGGGCCTCCTCTGGCCCCGCTCCAACAGCTCCGTGTCCTTCTGCTGGTGGGACCCCCCGAGCTGGAGGCAGCACTGCAGGGGGGTCTCCCCAGAGCAGAGCAGAGCGCAGCAGAGGGGCACAATCCCCCCTCGCCCTGCTGGCCACGCTACTGGGGATGCAGCCCGGGATGCCGGGGGCTCGCTGGGCTGTGAGCGCACATTGATGGCTCATGGTGAGCTTCTCATCCACCAACACCCCCAAATCCTTCTTGGCAGGACTGCTCTCCAGCCATTCTTCTACCACGTCCCAGGCGCCGTTTCCAGCAAAGCGGGACCTGTTGCCTCAATAACCAACCTGGAGACTCGGTAGGTTCCATCCTAAAGGCAAAATGGGCAAAAATGATTGTAACCACTTAAAGCCAGGGAGCAGTTGGGGAGCCCTGTGCCCCGGCCCCTTCGCCTGGTCCAGCTCATGCTGGCGCGGCGCAGGGTGGGCAGCCTCCCCCCCGGCCTGCGGGCTCTGTCCGGCCGCGCTGCCGTTGTGCCCTGACTCATGGGGTGAGTCATTCGGGATGGGGGTTGCGTTTCATTTTTGAACGAGGATAAATATATATGTTTCCAAAAATCTTCCAGCAGGAAAACATCCCCCAAACAGAGAATTGTCATCCATCAGCTTTGTCTACATCTGGCTCCGCTCCTAAATCATTTATGATGTTAGAGCCGTTATTGTGCCTCGAGGGGAAAGGAAGAAGATATCTGAATTAATTGAAGGAAGGGCATCGTTTTTATTTCGTCAACTGCAAACTGAGCCAGGAGTTGGCAAGGGCTGCGGGCCCCGCGGGAGGGGACCCGACCCAGCAGCGAGAACATGTGCTGCTCTAGCGGCTCACTGCGATGAAGGGGAGGCAATTAATCCTGGGGAAATATTTCAAAGGAAGCCCTTGCTTTTCTGGAGCTGAACTTTCCCGGAGGTGGGAGCTCACCGGTTCCTTCCCTTCCTCCTCCTCGGCTCCGACTCCGGCTCCTCTCCTCCCTGGCCAAGCGAGACCGACCAGCGACTGCTCGCTGCAGCAGGCATGGAGGTGGCAGGAGCTCCTGCGTCTCATTTCCAGCAGTGATGGGACATTTTGGAGGAGGCGGGGAACCTGTGCCAGGCATCACCCGACTCCTTCAGCCCATCTGAATCTTCGCTCCCAAAATCCGGGGAGCAGCGGCACGATTGGAATCAATAAGAGCACGAAGCGGAGGTGATTTTATGGCTGCCACCATCCCTGGTGCCTACGTCCCCCTTCCAGTGTGGGGCACAAGCCCACGTGGCCGCATCCTCCGGCTTCCTGGAGCAGGACCACCGTGCTTGGATTGTCTCCCTGGTGCTTAGACAAATCCCAGCCTCTCCCTTCATCCCAAAGCATCCCTCTGTTATTACTTGGAAAGACTGAGGAAGAAAAGCTCTTTGAGCCATTGGCACAGCCCTGCTGACCCCGTGTCCTGAGCGATCCTCAAAAAGGCAATGCTGAGATGATCTCCCATCCCAGGAGACGCTGGGAAAGGTCCGCAGAAAGATGGCAGAGGTGGGATAACCCCCTCCAAGAGCCAATGGCTGATTTAAATTCATTATCGGCATCTTCCGCAAGGGGGGAAGACGCAGGTGGAGAGGGGACAGGGGGTGCCGGGGGGGAGACCCGAGCAGGGGGCAGGGAAGGGCTCCCGGAATCCTGCAGCCGCCGATGCTGAGGGCGGCTGGAGCCCAGCGGGGCCCTGGAGACGCAAAGAGGCGGATGCTGGGAACAGTTATATTTAGTCTGGTGATTTAAAGCATTTCCCCCAGAAGCTGCTGTTTGTGTCGGACTGGAAATAATTTACTGTCACAGCAGGCTTTCTATTAGTTCTGCTATTTGTTCTTCTCTCTCTCTTTTTTTTTATATAGCAAAAGGC
>NW_009649189.1:606708-626112 GCF_000708025.1 Charadrius vociferus | reverse complement strand
ACCCCATCCTGGGGACACCCCATCCCAGGGACACCCCATCCTGGGGAAACCCCATCCTGGGGACACCCCATCCCGGGGACACCCCATCCCAGAGCCAGAGCATCCTCTCTCTGTTTCCCAGCCTCCGTCTTTATGCTGCCGCGGCCACGGCTCCATACATGTATTAGAAGTGTCCACAATGGTTATTCCCATCATCAGGTCTCCCAGGGCGGCTGTGGGCTCTTGGGAAGGATGCTACGGAGGTAGCGAAGACGCAGCCCTGCATAGGGGTGGCTTTCCTGCACGGGGCTCCCCACTTCCACCCAGTAATTTAGAGGGGGGAAGCAACACAGAAGATGCCCAAAATTGCCGGATCTCTTGTACAAGAGGGTTTTTTTACAGCAGGAACAGGCTATAACAGCTAATCCCTCATCCTGGCTGTGCCAACATGGTCCAGGTCAGAGAGGAGCCGGTAACAATCGTGCTGGCCTGAGGGTCCAGGCTTTCCAATGAATGGCAAAAAGCTCACTTCTGGTTTTCCATGAAATTTAGGTTAAATCTCTCGGGAGATTTAATTAGTTTGGGGGTTTTTTAATTTTATTTTCTCCTACACTTTTCTCTACCTTCGTGTATTTTAGACTTTTTTTTTAAAGAACAAAGTGACTGAAAGTTTGGGTTTTTTTTTAAATAAACTGTTCTTTTGAATGAGGATGGAAACTTTTTGAGGATTTCACAACCTAAAAATGAACGTTTGAACTGGACGATGAGCTGGGAAGGGTCTTTGCTTGTGGACTGTTTCTGCTTCAGTGATCTTTTGTTTTCACATTCTTCCCCATCTCATTTCAGGGTGGGCTCAAGCCCGTCGGGCAGCTACCGGGACGGGTGGGTGCTCTGTACTGGGGCTGGTGGGGGCTCTGTGCCAGGATGCCCTGGCCATGGGTAGCCAAAACCTGAGGATGGCCCCACCTCCCCCTTTGCTCAGCAACTGGGAGCACCTCTCAAATTAAACCTTTCAAAAAAACAAACAAAAAATTTTCAGGATAGATCCAAATCAGTGTGAAGGCTTGTGAGAAATCATTCCGGCCAGGAAAAAACAACCAAAACAACAACTTGAAAAAATCCAGAACAACAGCAATAGCCTGGGAAAAATTGTAGTTAAATGCTGATGGGAGAAATCCCCCAAAATGTGGTGCTGGTATTTTTGCTCTGATGAAGCCTGGCTTGCCTAAGCATAGAATCATAGAATCATAGAATGGTTTAGGTTGGAAAGGACCTTGAAGATCATCTCGTTCCAACCCCCCTGCCCTGGGCAGGGACACCTCCCACCAGCCCAGGTTGCCCAAGGCCTCCTCCAGCCTGGCCTTGAACACCTCCAGGGATGGGGCCTCAACAACCTCTCTGGGCAACCTGTGCCAGTGCCTTACAGCCCTCAAAGTGAAAAATTTCTTCCTAATGTTTAATCTAAACCTGCCCTCTTCCAGTTTAAAACCATTCCCCCTCATCCTGTCACTACATGCCCCAGTAAAAAAAGTCCCTCCCCACCTCTCCTGTAGCCCCTTTAGGGACTGGAAGGCCGCAATAAGATCTCCCCGGAGCCTTCTCTTCTCCAGGCTGACCAGCCCCAACTCTCTCAGCCTCTCCTCACAGGAGAAGGGCTCCAGCCCTCGGATCATCCTCGTGGCCCTCCTCCGGACACGCTCCAACAGGTCCATGTCCTTCTTATGTTGGGGACTCCAGAGCTGGACGCAGTACTCCAGGTGGGGTCTCCCCAGAGTAGAGGGGCAGAACCCCCTCCCTCGCCCTGCTGGCCACACTTCTGATGCAGCCCAGGATGTGGTTGGCCTTCTGGGCTGCGATTGCACATTGCTGTCTCTCCCTAAACCAGCTGAGGACTAGTCCCTTGTTTGCAGGGTGGGTTGGAAACCCTCAGCCATCCCAGCTGAGTGGCCGGGTGGCCATGGGGGACAAGGGACATGTCCATTCGCCTTCTACAAACACCTGCACCCATGCCAGGGCCATCACCTCCATCCTGCCACCACAGCGCCGTACGCCTTTCCTATCGCCGGGATTTTTTAGGGATGCTGATAATAACATAATCCTCACCTCTGGGGCAGCCATCTGGGAGCTTAAAGCACCGCTGCCTCGCTAAATTTCATCCTCTTTGCCAGGGGCTCAGATTAGATCAGCTGTTTAAATCATCTTAGCGCTAAATACATGTTATTTGGAAAACAGAGAAAAAAGCATCAAAGACATGAATAATTAGCTGTTAAATACCGCAGCCGCGTGCGTGGTGGCTTGCCCCAGGAAATGGGAAGCCGCTTGTCAAATTATCCGCAGCCCCCCTCGGGCTGCTGAGCCGCCGTCAGCAGACAGTAATTTCTCCTCCGGTTGGGACCGGGGCAGGACGGCAGGTGAAACCGCGCTGGCAGGTTGGTTTCCCCCGGGATCATGAAGATGGGAACGTGGCTGCGAAGTTTTGCAGTGAAATGGGGTGGTTGCAACCTTTACGGTCGCTACGTCCCGGCCGTGAAGCTCCATAAGGGGTCTGTAAGGGGGGAATGATGCCTTTGGGCAGCGGGTGGATCACCTACAGCACCTCGCACCCCTCTTGGAGCCGGCAGAGGGGCAGCACTGCCTCTCTCTCCTGCCCTCGGCAGCGATATTTCCACTTTTTACTCAAAAAAACCCCAAAAAGCCACTGGCACTGGGGGGATGGAGAGCCCGCAGGGAGGTTTGCACGGCGCTGCCTGCACCCTGTGCTGGGGCACCCGTTCCTGCCTTCCCTGCTCAAACACGCGATATAAACCATGCCCCACTTGCTTCTAAATGTTTGCTTAATTGGAGTTTTTCTCTTTCCCACCCCATAGCTGGTCTGTTCCTCTCTGGATGTATTTGGCTCTGATGTTTTGGCAGCCTGGGAGGGACGGGGCATCCCGGACATCCAGGAGCTCGCAGGACTTGGAAGAGCAGAAATTTCAGCCTTTTTTTTTTATTTTTAAGGTCAGGTCCTGTGGTCCCTCTCCCAAGCCTCCTGGTGCAGCTGCCCAGCAAAAAGAGGATGGTAAAATATTGCTCTTTTCCCCATCTCCCCTCCCTGCTGCCGCTGTGTACCCCCGCACTCCCCCTTTCCTGGGGGGAGCAGCTTTAGGGTTCTCAGAGATGTATTCATTTGGGGTTTATTTTCAATAAAAGGCGAGATCTGTAGGAATCCAGCCCAGAAACACAGAACCAGACCCACCAGCACTTTATTTCATTGAGACACACAGGCAAGGATCCCCTCAGTAATTCCATGTTTATTCCATCCCTCAAATCATGCTCACAAACAGCGCGGTTCAACTCGAAAAAAAACCAACCCACAAAGTGATTTCAAAGCGATATTTTGCAAATCGATGGCTTGCTTTGAAGGAAGCCGCATCGCAAGAGGCATTTCATCCTGATCTGGGGGGGGGGTCCAGCTCCGTCGGTGGATGATGCCTCCTGTTGCGCCGGACCCCTCGCTGCGGGTTGGGCTAAGGGTGGCATTCGCAGGGGCGTCAAGGCAATGGGCATGGGAAATAACGCTCCTTCACTTTTTTTCAAAATAAACTCTACAGGTTACATCTCCTTTAATGAGATCCTGTGAGTCCTTTTTTTTAATGTGAAAACAGGGTGATTAACAACAATAATATAATAAATAATAAAACAATAATCACAAATAGGATTATCTGTGTCTTATTTGCCACTTTGGGACAAGCCTTTGGCTTTGGATTCTGCTTTCCCCTTCCCCTCAGGGGTGGGCACTGATGGCTCATCAAGGTGCACTTTGGGTTTCGGTTCCCATCCTCCCTCCAGTCCCTCCGGACTGGGGATGGCTCTTCCCAGGCATCCCTCACCGGCTCTGATGGTTGCAAGCCAGAGAAGTGAAGACACATTTTTTGAGCCTGGGGGCTTAACTTGGACTTTTCGCCTTTTTTTTTTTTTTCGATTTGGCTTCTTGCCCAGGTGCATGCTGGGCATGGAAAGCCTTAACCCATCTTTGTGCTTTCTGATGAACATCCAGCCCTCTGCCTGCGAACCGCTGCATGCCAACGTCTGGTTTTGCCCCTGGCCATGGTCAAACCTTCTCAGGGGCCGGTGGGGCATCTGCCGGCATGGGCTGTGCTTGCAGCATTGGGGTGATCCAGGTTAGAACAGAGTTGTCCTCTCCAGCGTGTGGTGCCGGTGGGGTTTGTTGCATTGAGGCTGTGTAGTCCTTGCGAAGGAGCTGATAAATAAAACCTCACCTCAGTACCTGTGCATAGGATTGATGCTGTGTGGCATATTTCAACGCGGGGTTCCTGGAGGGATTTCTAGCGTGCTTTGGTCTCCTCCAGCAGACCACCCCGTGAATGATACGATATATTGTCCACGTATTATGGAAATCTACTCTGCAGATTAATGCAGAAGGAAAGCCAGTGGTGAGCTCTGCAGGCAGGAGCCGAGGCTGCGAAACGCCGGATCGTGGCATTAGCACGCTAATAATAAAATATTGTTCTTTGGCGGCAGGCTTACAGCATTACAAGAAAAGCTGCTCTGAGCTCTGCTCAGCTTACGCGGGTAGCGCCGAAATGCCCGTGCCGCCGCCCTCCCAACATCTGCTCGGAACAAAGCTTTTTGGTTTCTTTAAACAAACAAGCTACAAAAGCCGCTAAACACTGAAGAGAAATAGCAGTGGGAAAGCAAGGCCACAGAAATCGAAGTTATTATCTGGCTTTTTTGAATCGAGCCTCACTCAGAGGGATGGGGGATGGAGCCAGCAATGTCCATTCCTGGTGAGGTCCCCGAGCCCGGGCACACTCGTGACATCTCAAGGTGTTGGCATGCAGCTACATACATAGTGCCATGCAGTGGCCAAGTGGAGCCCTTGGGGACGTGGGGGTACAAAAGCCCATGTCCTGTGGGAGCCATCTCCATTGTTGAGCTGTCCTTGTACCCTGGGGAGCACACGGTTTCTGGAAGGTCTGCAAATGACCACTTGGAAAAGGAGCAAATGTCTGTGGCTGTGGGGGGTGGGTTGACCTTGGTTGGCTGCCAGGTGCCCGGCCAGCTGCTCGCCCACCAGCAAGACGGGGAGAAAATAAGATGAAAAAGCTCATGGGTTGGCAGAACCCCATCAAAGCTGCTCAGAAATGAAGCACCAAATCATGCCTCCTGGTTTGAGGAAGCGATGATGAACGTCTCACAACGAATACTGCCGGCGCAGAGAGTACCCGAGGAGCAGCGTAGCCTCAGCGTGCGGTTCTGTAATGAATGGTGATTGAGATGAGTCTTGCAGCCTGGGAAGACCAGGGATGGGGATGTCGTGCCACATCAAACTGTGCTGGTGGGGTTTGTGGTGACTATGGCTTTGAGGTCACATGTCCGTGTTTCCTGGGGACCCACGAGGTGAAGGCTGCTGGCAGCTCTGCCCTGCCAGACCAGGCTCCGCCGCAGGCAGGTGAGGAGAGTGCACCCCAGACCAGGCAGTGGGGTTAGCGGTGGCAAATGGTTCCTGGCAGGCGGCTGGTGGGAAACCTGCTCGGAAAAGGCCATGAAACAGAGCAGCAATTGCTCCAGTGCTTTACAGCATTAGCAAAATTAATCTTATAATTTCAAAAACAAAGAAAAAAAAAAAGGGACTGCTGAGATCCTTTTGAGATCTGCTGGGGACTCTCAGAGGCTGAAAGATCATCTCCACCAGGAGCCTGGCATAGAGCAGTTCCCTGGGGCTGTGGTGCTGCCCAGAACCCCATGGGCCATGAGGAATAGTGTGTTCCTGGTCCAGCATCTCCTTTTGCCTCAATCCTTCATTTCCCTCCCTTAAAGCCTGGCACGATGGGAGATGCGTTGCGGGGGGCCGGATGACCTCGGCACTCTGGGGTGGGTTGGAAAGGAGCTGCCAGAAGCACACTCTGACTTCCCAGAAAAGGGAAGTATATATATTACTGTATTTCAAAATGTGTGTGTGTATATATATTATTGTATTTATGCTCTTGTTTATCCCTCCTACCTCTGGCATGGCTTCAGCTCATCCTGCCGGTCCTCGTTCTGCCCCATCTGGCTGCTTGCACTCCGCAGCTCGTGCTCCTCTCCTGTGTTGCAGACAAGCGATGGCCAGGTCGGGCTCTGAGTGATTCTTTCCTGCCGGGGAGCAATCGCCCCAGAGGATGCTGAGAGCCACCAGCGACGCTTCCACCACCCCTGAGGCAGTGGGGGGTCCTCGCTGCCTTCCTCCCCCTTAGCTCGGGCAGCAGCCGGGCTCTCGGGATGGGGCTCCCCGCCGGTGCTCGCATGTCCAACCCTGCGCACCAGCAGCCTGCGCGGGTTCAAGGATCCCTCTGACCTCAGCCCAGACACAGGAAAGGCCAAACTGCCCATTCTTCCCAAAACCTAGCCCGAATTCCGGGTCTGGCAACACATCAGCATTGGCAATACTTTTAGTAGCGGGGGTGGGGAAATAAATAAATAAAAGGCAGAACTGCCAATGTTTATTTTGAAAGTTTGAGTTTCAGACAATAATTTGTAGGTGAGTGGTTCTTTCCTGACTTCATTCTGGCCAGCCTGTCTCAGATAAGTTTTTTCCTGCTAATATCCTAATAACCAAGTGCATCAAACCGATGATTGTTTGTAATTGTAATCATGTGAAGCTTCTGTTTAAAAAAAAAAAAAAAAAAAAAAAAGCCAAACTAACAAATGAGCTCTGCACAGCCAGCTCTGTCTTTCTGAAGTGGTCTAGGGTGTTATTTCTTTTTTAGTCTAGTTTTTCACATTATTTTTATAGTCAGTCTCTTCAGGCTGAGGACGGGTGGGTAGATTTTCTGTCCGTGTTGGCAGCCTTTCCTGGGCACCCCATCTGACGCCGTGATGCGCTGAGCTGCCTTCGGAGGAGGTTTTGTCAGCACGTACCGAGGTGACGGTGGCAGAGAGCGAGGAGTGACAGGACAGGGGTTGCCCTGGTCGCGACTAATACGGAAGGCTAATTTCGGTATCAGTTTTGTTGGGAGGGGGATGGGAAGCCTTTGCTTACCAGCCTCCAGGTGGACCGAGGCTGGTGCCTTACCCCAGCTGCCCGTGCTCAGATATGTCTTGAATTTGTGTTTCTCCTCCTCCCTGTTTTACTCTTGGGAGGAGAAGAGAGACATGGAGAACACTGGGAACATCTGGACCCTTTTGAACAACCCCTTGTAAAGCTCTGATCTCTCCAAATCCCTGTTTGATGTCCGCTGGAAGCGATGCTGTGCGGGTTTTCCCAACGGGGCTCGTTGAGGTTGTGGGTGGGATGTCGCTGGTGCAGCGCCGCAGCCGTCTCCCCCGCTGGAAGGGGAGCAGAGGGGCCCGGGTTACCCGGGAGCTGAGCCATCGCTTCGTGGCAAGGCTTAACCCAAACAGGGCACCGAATCTCCCTAAATCACTCCACCCTTGGGAGTCTTGTCTCTGTAAGAGATCTGGGTGTCTGCAGAGTGGATGGAGAGTGCTGTGGAGGTGATGCTCTGGGGACCACCACCCTGGAGGAGGCCACCAGGGAAAGGTGCCAGGCACTGGTCGCTGCTCATACCCCATCCTGGTCCCCTGCTGCCAAGCACGGCTGTCCCCAGTGCCTCTTTGCCGGCCACCGATGCCCCTGGTTTGCAGGAGCAGGGAAAGGGCTTTGCAGGGATCAGCAGGGGAGGGCTGCTGGCATCGCGGCAGCAGAGGAGGCAACGCTGGGGAAATCTTCTGGGATCTCCTTGCTGCTGGCTTCGTCCACAGAGACCTTGCAGAGTGGTCCTGATGCTCGTCTGTCGCTGTCACAGGTGATACACATGCGTGATGCTGCAGTGTGAGCTCGCAACCACAACACCTCTGCGTGCTCCTTTCTCGGGTGCGACGTACAACGGCCCAATGTATTCCTTATCATGAAATATCCAACAGTAGCACAAGAAAATATCGCTATTTGTATCACTCTTTGTGGTCACAGAGTAGGATAAAAAGCAACTACCAGAGGTGTAAGTGTTTTTCTCACTATCTTAACGACTTTGTAGACCGAGATCCTAAATTCTAACCAATGGATGGAGGATCGGTTCTGTAGGAACGCTGGCAGCAGGCAACAGCTCCACATATGAAACAGATTTCAAACTCACACAAGCTGCTGCCTTTGTATATATGTGCTGAAATCACATTAAATATAAGCAGCACTGAGTAAACTCAGAAAGAGTCATAGAAGAATCAGGAGAGTCTGAGACAGAAAAAGACATTTAATGTTGTTTAGGTATTCAATAATATTTTATATTAATAATATTTAATATTTTCTAGACAGTTTCCAGATTTGCTCCACTGTTGCTTTGATAATGTAAAGTGGAGAGTTTGGGTTTTTTTTTGATGTGTCATATCTTCCATCTAAAGTCTTCAAAGCACTATGTTGCCATCGATGAAGCATGCTTCCCCACATGGCTGTGCTGGGTGGGCTTTGTGGTCCTCATTCTCCATATTTCTCTCTTCCTCGGGGGCCCTGGTGATCAAAGCCTCCTTGGTACATCACTCTCTGCACACATACGCAGAGTAGTTGCAGCTGCTCCATCCCCGGCAGCCCTGGTGTTAGCAAACGTGGGACATGGGAGCCTTGCAGATTCCTGGGTGGAGGTGAAGCTCTGGCTACATGTGCCCATGCTACCTCCACCCTATGGCCCACCTGGATAAAGCTCTGAGCAACCTGGCATGACCCCATAGCTGACCGCGTTTGAGGAGAAGGTTGGGCTGGAGACCTCTGGAGGTACCTGCCAACCTGAAATATCTGGTGATATTTTTCATCTAAGAGCTGACCTTTGCCATGGGTCATCCAAAATGATAGCTTCTTTGGTACTGAGCCCCCCAGGTCCCACTACAACCAGCCAGGTTTTGGGGGTGGTTTAGCTCCTTGACGTATTGGACAGTGATGGGAGTCATCATGAATTCTTCCTGCATCCTCCTGCAGTGAAAGCAAAATATGTTCTGCTTCTTGCACCACAAAGCCACCAGAACAAGACCCTTTTTTTTTTTTTTTTTTTTTTTTATTTCAGCCTCTTGGTTGGCTCTTCCTGTGGGTTTTTGGCTTCTTGGAGGGGTTTCTGTTTTTTCTTAAAGATCTGTAAATTGTTATCAAAAATCAAACTTTCCCCAACGATTTCTATATTTAATCAGCAAATGTCATCCAATTATATGGGGATAAAGTAATTATGTCTTCCTCAGCAGACCTACTTCTCTTTCTTTCCCCAAGGGGAGGAGAGGTCTTCCCTCAGGATTATGTGATTAAATAGAGGTTTAAAAGAGAAATCTTGCTTTGTTACTTAAAGAGCTTAATCTGAAATCCTCTCATAAGTGAACTGCACTTTGGAAACGCTGAGTAAGAGAACTGTGAGCTGATCACCCACCAGGGGTCCTGCTCAGTTGTGTATCCCGTGCCTGGATGAAGAAGTGAGCTCCAGGTGGGATCAGCCTTTGGCCAGAGTCTCAGAGCAGTCCCAGTGTCCTTCATTGTGGCTGGTCACCCCCGCTTTACTCCTGAGACGTGCTCTGAAACAGCTGGATGGGTCCCTGCACCTTTGGTGGGATGTTCAGCCTTGGTTGGAGCCCAATGGCGTTGCCTCAGGATGTGCCCAAGCATTTCCGATCCACTAAGACCATGAGAATTGTATTTGGATATCACCAAATTTGCCTCCAGAGGCATCTCACTTCTGTTTCTCCTCACCTTGGGGGAGGTCCATCCCTCCCAGAAGTTCTCCAGTGGTGGTTTGGCAATAGGCTGCCCCATGTCCAGCTCTGACTTCACTGATGGCTTTCCCCGGTTCAGCCCTGCTTCTGCTCCACAGGACCCATGGCCGCGGTGCTGGGAGGGATGTTTCCTGCTGGCTCTGCTTTGGCAGATCAACAGTGGCTCTAAACATCTTACCCTAAAGAAAGGTTGAAAGCCATGTGACACTTATGTATACCTGCCTATATATGTATTTATGAACCCCTCAAGGTTCAGGAGCTATGGACGTGCTTGGATAAGGTCTCTGAGCTACCGGTAAGCAGAGGAGCTGCTGGAAGGAGGGACCTGCTGCATTAGTTAATTCAGTACAGGCAAAAAGCATCTCAAAAGCTGTTACATCTCCTCAGCAATAGTTTGCCATGCTCTGCCTCTAAAATTTTATGTGCATTGACAGCCTGATAGAGAAGTGGTGGCCACATGCTAGTTGCACGCGCTTGACAGCCGTGAGCACTTTGGGGAGTAACACCTGGTGTGGTCACTGGGGCCAGTACCTGATGAAAGAAGACAGAGACGGCTCTGTCTTGTTCTTTCTTAGTGACAAGAGGCCAAATCCCCAGCTGTGAGCTCTCCTGACAGCCCTCAGTGTAGGTGGTAATTTCCCTGAAGGTTTTACACTTTTAACTAGTGTCAGAAACAAGAGATGGGACATTTACAGGCTTCTGTAGCTTATAAAAAGCTGAGAGGCTTCACAAAAGGACTGGAAAGCCCTTCCCAAGCTTTTATTTCCATGCTTGCTTTTGTCTTTCATTTTATGTTACCCAAGGCTGTCATTTTTGTTCAGAAGAAAGAACATTTGGGGAACTTGAGGGAGCTTTCTGGTGTGTTGAGCGGCAGCTCTAATGTGGCAAGTGTGGCAGATGCCACCAAAGGAGGACTCGGGTTTTCTGGCAAATCTGCACTGTGGTTTTGGATGGGCGCACAGGGAAAGGGCAAGAGGAGAGGAGGGACCGACCTATCCCAGAGCTGTGCCCACGTGTTGGCTGGACCCCTGCTGAGAACTGGCAACCAACGGAGAAATGCAATAGAAATCTCCAGGATGGAAATATTAGCACCTGCAGTGATGGAGACTGCTGTGGTGGGCTCGCCAAGGACACCTTGGTGGGCTGCGGGTGTTCAAACCACAGTTGAATACCCAGCTGGCAGGTTCAGGGATGGCTTCTGTGGTGGCTGTTCCCAAAGATGCTGCTCGGGGAAAGACAGACTACGGGGTTTAGATGTGAGCATCACCCTGCAGCTGATGGGGGATGCGGTGTCCTCACCAGTGCTGCTGTGGAGCGACCACAACATCCTCCCTTCACATCGGAGCATACCCAAAGCCTGGTGAAATGCGCCCGGCAGCTCTCCTGCTAATTTCGCCTTGAGCTTTGCTGTGCTTAACACCATTGTGGTGCCCTGTCCCCTTCCACTGCCCACATGTTAATGCCGGTGGACACTGCAAAGCTCATCCCTCTGGATATCCCGGGGACAGGCTCCGGTCATTAACACCACACGGATATTTTCCAAGGTTTGATGAATGGTGCATTGAGGCTGCTCTCCTCTCTGCTCCTCCGTAGATGTAGTGTTCCCAGCAAGACTGCAGGCAGCTGTAGAGATGGGAAAGTGCAAATCAGGGCAAAGCAGAAGGAGAAAAAGAAATTCAAGGAGATATGCATCTCCCAGAAGCCTGCGTTAAAAGAAGACAGTAAGCTGGGATGAATGATGCATAAGATATAAAGCCTGGGGACAGCAGGGAGGGGAAAGAAAGAGTTGCGTAAATGGGGAAAATATATGAGAGAGACAAGGGGATGAGCCATAAAAGCAGGGATGTCATTTATCAGGACATGTTTCATGTTTGCAAGTAAAATAAATAAATAAATAAATCCACAAGACTGAACTAAAAACCTTGCGGCAAAAATTCAAGTGAGCCTCGGGGAACCTCTTGGTGGGTGGGTGGTGTGAGGGTTCGGTAAGATGGGTCAAATGGTGGTATTTGCAGTTGTTTTGCATATACCGGAGTGAGCAACAGCTCTCACGAGCCCTGCTTGGGGCTCCCCTGCACCCCAAACCTGCCAGGTCCCCCCAGCCGGGACAGCAATGTACAGACCCCATGTAAATGGTATTTGGGCTGTGAGGGTGGGAAGGGAGAGTAACAACTGAGAGCCCTCAGGCTCTTGAAAATTGCTAAATTGAAAACGCTTTATCTCATCCCTAGTTAATGATCTAAATATACATGTATGTGTAGTGCAGAAGAAGGGGTGCGGGGAAGGGCTCCCAAAGTCACCTCTCCATAAAGACTGCACACAAGGAGGATGCCAATGGACACCTCTGGGCACGGACTCAGGAGGTTTGCGAGGCAGAGCATTGAGCCAGTGCCTCGGGGAGTGAGAGGTGCACGTCCCAAAATGAGATAGAAGCGGGGAGCAGGGGCTGGGGGTGACTGTGTGCTGGTCCACCGCAAGAACAAACAGTGCAACTGGTGTGATCTATGGCTGGTTTTGCTCTGGAGGGCGTGTCTGGTCTCAAAAAAGGCTGAGTTGGAGGGAAGGTGGGATAAGAGCTTGGGCTGTGGCTGTGGTAATGGGGTCTTGGTGGCAGGGAAGCAGCTGATGGCCAAGGAGAAGGGGAGGCAGTGGCCGTCCTTCCATAGGGTACAGAGCTGGTCTCCTTGGAGGGGTGTCTGGAGATGCGGCTGTAAATCCGATGTGCATTGCAAGTAGAAGTAGCTCCAGGTATTCATCGCAGCCCTTACCACGGTGCAGGAGTACTCTGTCATCATAAACCTCTGTGTTACTGTGGCTCCAGGTTATCAGACGTTTCCCACACTTTACATACTGATATCGCCCGTCTCCAAAGGGTCACAGCTGCTCCTGCACTGTTGTCTGCAATCACGCTGGCACTGGAGGGTGCGTTTTCCCCGTCTCACTCCTGCTGCCTGCGAGATACCAGGGACCGCGTGGCTGGATCATTCTGCCCCGGTTTGCACGGGGAGTCGTGTCCCCGGTGTGCTACAGCCGAGGGAACAGAGCCAAAAAAGCACTGCTATGAAATTTTAAAAACCTTGGACTGGATTAATTCAGCTGACCTTAGCACTCTCCAGTAGTCTAATGGCCATTGATTTATTCTGCTGATGTTAAACCTTTAACACTAAAACCAGGCTTTGGGAGAAAGGTCTTTGCTTCCAACGACAACGTGCGAGCCGGGCAGCGAGAAAACACCTGCAATAATTACCTGCTTTCTTCCCCCTTCCTGACCACCCCTGTTCAGCTTTTCCAAACCCCTCTGATGTTGAAGCCCCTTTGCCAGTGGATGGTGCACAACGGACCCACTGATCTGCGAGATGTGCCGTGGGGCACAGGCTGTTGGATCCAGGGGTCTTGCTCCCCCCAGGACCTTTGTGCCCAGGTCTGTGTTTTGGTGGTGCGCTGACCACAGGCTGTGTTCGCCGAGTGCTCCTCTCTCTCCCAGTTTGTGCATCCCAGTGTGGTGCCAGGAAAGCATCCCTGGCCCGGGTTGTCTGGTCTCTGCATGGCTCCGCTCCACAACCTGTCTTCTCTTGGCTGTAAATATTAACGATAGGAGTTAAGTGGAGTTAAAAACACTGCATTAATTATTGAGCAGTTCCTCAGCAGCCTTTTTCTCCAGGAAAGCACAGTGGCACAGCCTGTCTTTACCTTTATTTTGCAAATGCTGGCTGAGTGCATTTGTCCTGGTTTCAGCTGGGATAGAGTTAATTTTCTTTCTAGTGATTGCTGTGTTTTCAGATTTAGTATGAAAGGAATGTCAATAATGCATATTGTTTTGGTTGTTGCTAAGTGATGTTTACACTAGTCAAGGACTTTTTTCAGCTTCCCATAGAAGCTAAGAAGGAGCACAGACAGAGCAGTGGAATGGCCAATGGAATATTCCACACCATAAACATCACGCTCAGTATATAACTGGGGGTTGGTTGGGACGAGGAGGGGGTAATCCATAATCTCTGCTTGGGTCGGGCTGGTCAACCAATTCACCGGGCAGTGAGAGTGACTTATGTCTTGTATATTCTTTTACCGTCATTGTTATGGCTATTTTCATTTTCCATTACTGTTCTATTAAATTGTCTTTTTCTTAACCCATGAGGTTTGGGTTTTTTTCCCTTTTCCCTTCTTTTCTCCCCCCTCTCCCCACCGTTCTTGGGGGAGAGGGGGGTGGGTGTATGTGAAGGAGAGGCTGTCTGGTCCTGGTTGCTGGCTGGGGTTAAATCACAACAGCACTGAGCAGTCCAGGAGCACTGGGTGGACATGGTTTGCTTGTGCAGTCTTTGCAAAATGGGTGAGTTCTGGTGCTTTTGCTGGGTGTGAGTTTGAGGTACCAGCTCCACCATTCCACAGCAGCAGAATTTCTGCATGCTCTGCAGAAATTGAGGCCGATACAATTAAGCTCACCTCCTCCAAAACCCAAGTCCCAAAGGCAGGCAGGCTGCGCTCATGGCTTGGCCAGAGCTTCCCCTACAGTACGAGTTCTGCTCCTTGATTAAAAATGCAAAGCCCCCAGTGACAACGCTCATCACTCCTCTGACATAGATTCCGCAGCAAAGCCCAACGTGGCAGAGAGTTTTGGAAGCTGTGTGTTAGCCGGAGAAGTAGCACTCCAGTTAAAGTCACAGGAAAATATCACCAACAAAAAAAATTACAGCTACAGAAAGAGCAAGGCGAGAAACAGGAGTGGTTTGTTTGTAATTGTAATGCTGGAGGAATTGTAATGCCTTAGCCCCTGCGCTTCATTCTTCCCACTGCAATTTGGCAAATGCCAGCAGCTTTGGAAAGTTCACATCTTTCTGTATCTTTGCTTGAAACAAAACCATTTTCTGACTGCTCTCCCTTTGTCCTCTGCTTCACTTCTTTGTGAAAAACCCATTAAAGCCAGAAAGGTCAGATTTTCAAAAGCACATGGTGCACGTACTGCACATTGAACATCTGGCTGTGAGCATCCCATCAGAGGCTGGTGGATGTTGTTTGAAATACTGAGGCTTATTTTGGTGCCTGGCTGGGAGACAAGTTCTCAGGAATCCTGCCCATACGTGCCTGCTGCCATCTTCACCGTACCAAGAGGCACAATGCCTGTAGCATCCATGGCACAGCCCCGTGTCCTTGCGTGCAGACTGCGGGCAGCTCCTGAGAAACTCAGCTCTTCCAGAAAAGACCTCTCCTCTGGGAAACTAATGCAGCTGAGCCCATAATCCACAAAAGTCTGTGTTTTGACATGCAGACAACAGCAGCGACTGAGCCAATTACCAAAGATCTACCTAGATGTCCCAAGGGCGATAAACTAACTTTGGGCAGTCATAGAATCGTCTCGGTTGGAAGGGACCTTTAAGATCATCGAGTCCAACCATCAACCCAACACTGCCAAATCCACCACTAAACCATGTCCCTCAGCACCACGTCTGCCCATCTTTTAAATACCTCCAGGGACGGTGACTCCATCACTTCCCTGGGCAGCCTGTGCCAATGTTTAATAACACTCTCCATGAAGAAGTTTTTCCTAATATCCATTCTAAACCTCACCTGATGCAACTTGAGGCCATTTCCTCTTGTTGTATCGCTTGTGACTTGGGAGAAAAGATCAACCGCCCCCTCACTACAACCTCCTTCCAGGGAGCTGTAGAGAGTGAGAAGATCTCCCCTCAGCCTCCTTTTCTCCAGGCTAAGCAATCCCAGTTCCCTCAGCCACTCCTCACAAGGCTTGTCCTCATAAGACTTCATAAGGCCTCTGCCTTGCCATTAGACCAGCTAATGTGGAAGGGCTGAAGTGATAACCTCACTTTTACCTGTCCCTCAGCATGATACCAATAAGCTTAGAACAGCTTTGCTGATAACCTCACACTGGCAAGTTCCCTGAAATCCAACCAACAAAACCAAGGAAGAAAGGAAAAACTCTGATGTAGTCTAAGATTTAAAAAAAATAATAATAAAAAAAGTCTTGCTGGTACACGGTAGTGAAGGGAGGAACTATCTTCCCAACAAAGAAGCTGCTCTGAACATCTTATACTGGTTAGCTAGGTCTCCACAGCACCACGTGAGGATGCATTTCTGTACTCAGACAAGGGTTTAGGGACTGCTTGATGTTAACTTCATCTCCTACCAAACATAATCCTCCAATACATATGCAAAATAACACTTATGCAAAAGCAAGAGAAATTCCTGCTTTGAAAGAGGTTCATCATGCTTGAACTCAACGAGGAGGACAACTTGTTTTGCTGTGAACTCAGCAGTCTTTAGCCTGCATTGCAAAAGCTGCAATTAAAACACAGCTTGCCCTTTCCAGGTGTAACCAAGTGGGATTGTTGTGCCTGCTCTTCATGAGGTCCAGGGGAACCACCTGAACACCAGGAAGAAGCAAAACCACCTCCCTCCCCAGCCCAACAGCATCCCACTGATCCTGACAGGTAGGGGAGAGCTGGACAGCTGTTGTGAGAAATACAGTTTAAAACAGGACCAAACCCTTCCAGTCCCACGTAGAAGGGTGTAAAGAAGCTGGAAGGAACAAACCCCACCCATAAATATCCTCCCACCTCCTCGCAGGTGCTCTTTGCATGGTAGTTCGTTATCCTCTGCCAACGCTGGTGAGGGCGGTGAAGGTAGAGGGGATGACAGCTAAGTCATTAATCCCCTCAGGAAATGGAGTCCAACATCTGCATCCATTTCTGATTTCTTGTGGCAGTTATAAAACCCACGAGCATAACCCTGACACACCGACCGCTGTGATTGCTGCTGCTTGGAAACAGGAGGAGAAGAACAAAGCCCGCAGGAGAACAAGAAATTGCTCTGTATGATCCTTAAAATACCACGAGGTGCTCTTGTCCCATCATTTGAAGTGCCACACCATTACTAGTAAAGAGATTAGTGGGAATGGCAGTAATTCTTCAGAGAGACCTTCACTGTGAAGAGAAAATTGTGCCTTTTTCCACCTGGGACTCCCACAGCTCTTGGCCAACACTTCATTTACTCTCCTTTTTAGCACCTTGCTCTATAAACTCATTGTACCCATAACCACTGTAAACTTTGTGCTGCAGGCATGACAAGTCCCAGCCCTTTAGTCTTTCATCTCTGCTGTGAGCCTTTCTCCTTTTCAAACCCGTTGGGACCTTGTGTTGAGCATGCTGCAGCCTGGGGTCTGCTGAGGCCACGTGCTTCTTGTGGAATGAGAAGCTGGGGCAAGGTAAGGTGCTACGGGGACCTTTCCTCTGTGCGCATGTGGGTGCCACCACTGCTTGGGTTGGCACTGCAAAGCCTGCAGCTGGTGTGCAGCATCTGCTCAGGCCACAGGGATGTGCTTTAATGACCCAGGCTGAGCTGCTGCTTCAGGAGGGTTAAGGGGAGAGCTTCCCTCAAGCCCCAACCATGCCAGTTAATCAGCAAAATCTGGATGCAAGGTGGGGAAGACCACCGTGGTCCTTGGACCGAGCAGGAGCCCAGCAGGCTTGGAGAGCATCGAAGTGCAGAAAATGGAGGTGAGATACATGTAGATGTTTTCAACGCAGCTTTTGAAATAAGGACTCCCCAGGCAGCTCCCCTTGCTGTCACCGGGACGTCAGTGGAAACCCGGAATTTGGGGGAGATTGGACGGGCAGGTTTGCATTGCTCCTGGCTGAGCGAGTCTGCTCACAGGTGACTTCTTCTAGCCCAGGCTCATGTCTCCAGCAGAGGCCCAGAGACAATGCCTCCTCACCTGTGATCCCCCACTCTCGGCATTTCCCCCCCAGCTCTCCCCCAAAATCAGCTGTGCAGGCAGAATTGCTTTCTGCTACGTGCTCTAAAGCTCACAGAAACACTTGAGTGTTATGGAGGCTCTCCTCAATGGATGCTCCTTGGTTTTCCTCTTACAGAAGACTTTCAGTTCTACGGGACTGAAAGTCATTGTGGGATTACGTTATTTACTTGTGCTTTATGTGTTTTCACTTATTACTTCAATTATTTTGCCTTCCTCTGCAATTTACTTTCATATTTTAGTCTATAATGCTCTTGCTGTGCCTAAGGATCTTTTCAGCTCTAATAATAATTGTGGGAGTAATAATATAAAACATACTGGTGCTACCTGCATCCATCCGGTTACTTTCTTTGCATTTCTAATAACAGAGCCAGACAGGATCAAATGGGGTGTTTTGACATTTTTCTTTTACCTCTCAAAGGAGAATTGCCAGGGTATATCTGCTGTTCCCAAACATGTGGCAACCCAAGTAATTCAGCGTGTCACCAATGGCTACTGGCTTCTATCAGCTTGTTTACAAGTCGTCGAAGGTCCTCACAGGGTTTTTTACATTGTCAATGTTAAATCCAAAATCTTTGGTATAAGGAATGAACGTTCAAAGATCCCAAATTGCAACATTCATCCACTTAAGGCACTGTTATTGATGTCGTGTCAGCGTTATTGAGCTTTCGATTATGATAGCCATAATGGAAGTATTTATTTGCATTAAGGAAAAGCCTAGAGGCGGTATGATTGTCTGAACCATCTCTGGCCATGGCAGTTTACAATTTTAATACAGAAGAATAGCAAAGACTTGAAGAAAACCAGTCCTTACCTGTCCTGCGTTCGCAGGTGGCAAACTGAGACTGAAGGATCTTTAGACTTGTCCCGCTTCACACCAGAAGTTGTGGCTGAGTCACGAACGTCATTGCTAGAGTAACAGTTTAGGGCTGCAGGCACATCATCTCTGCCTCTGATGGGAATTATGCATTCGAGATGTTATATTCTCACCTGAAGGCAAAAAAATACTGAGTTTTGTAGAGGAGAGGGGAGGGAGGCTGGTGGGTTTTCTGATGACCTCAGTGCCTGCAGGACAGAGCTTTACCCAGCACATCCTGGGAAGTCTTGGCTCTGTAACCACAGGTTTGGGGTTGCTCAGATGAAGGTCATCATTTCTCGTGTGTGTGTGGAGAGCCTGGTATATCAAGACCTCACCCCAGGTACACCATGAATTTCCCAACAGAACACCCCCTGCAAAAGTGTGAAGATAAAACCTTCAGGTGGTGAGATGGTTTGGTTGGTGTCTGGTTGAGAAAATGTCATGAGAAGGCATACTTCTCATTTTTCCCTAGATCTGGCTTCTCAATATCCCAAAAATGGAAAGGAGGAGGCAACGGGGCCTTATGGCTACAAAGAAAGTTGTTTTGAGACCAGCTGAGTAAGGATGGGATAAACCATCCTTTCGTTCCTTCCTGCAGCTTCAAACATCTCAGCCACACAAGGATTTACGAAGCAGCACATTTATGGTGTGTGCAAGTGCCTTAGTCCTCTAGAACTTCTATGCTCATTTTGTATTTTTGGTATGAGAAAAATAAAACTTTGGCAGGGACCGGAACAAGGCAGAGAAATGCACTGAGCCAGCTCCAAGTAAGAGCCAACCAAAATCCGAAAGACCCTGAGCTGTCAGGATGCCAGGAGCATCCCATTAGGGTCTTGGTGTGGAGTTCCCAGGGATGGTGGCGCTGGGTTGAGCTGGCTGCAGGTGGCTTTGGAAGAGATGAGTGATGTGGGGCTGTCAGTGATGGACATCGCTGGATGAAACACCCTGTGGGTGCCCTGTGCATTTGCTAGCTGGTGGCCCAGTGGATCGTTTGGAGGAGGAAATGTCTGGATGAATGGAAATGTGAAATGTAGAGCCTGAGCTTCCAGAGCTGCCCGTGTCCTGGGCTTGGTGACTA
>NW_009649189.1:592129-606693 GCF_000708025.1 Charadrius vociferus | reverse complement strand
CTAATGAAAAAAAAAAAAAAGGGCACTGGAGGGGTTTATCTGTCCCTCCTTGCTGGGAATTAGGCAGCATTATCAGACAGCCTCTGCTACAAGGCTGATTTACCAATGGAGAAATGACAGACGGGTCTCCGAAGGAAGGACCTGTCCTGGATCATACCCTGGGCACCCATTTTGCAAATCATGGAAACGAAGTGGCTGTCTCCAGCCATCCCTCCCTTTTGTGCTCACTCATTCTCTGCTGTTATTGCTGTGCTGGTCGGCTCTGGTTTGCTCTGTCCCATAGCGTACATCCCTGTCTCTGATAACCATGGTACCCGCACGTCCTCTGGGCAGGACCTGGGTCCTCCCTGCCGACACTTTATTCTCCTTTTTTATGTTATATGAACCCATGTCTGCAGCCTCCTACCTTTAGGTCCTTTTTGGATGTCCGTTTGTTGTTCCTGGACTCTATTTACAAGCTGTAAGTGCAGCCACCGTCCAGACTGTGCCGGGCTTTTGTTAGTGGCTCAGAGCCACTTGGAGTGGTTTTCAAAATGACGCTTGAGCCAAACTCTCAGCGACATTCACTTGTAGAAATGGGATTTGGGCAAAGTTTTCAGGCTGTCCCAAATCCCATTTCTGAAACGGTTGAGGCTCCTGGGACAGAGGTGGGATCGATCTGCACGAGTCTGGCCAGAGGCTTTTAAAGTTGCTGATCACAGCCAGGGACTTCTTCATAGTGAATAACATGCAGCCTCCGAGCTCAGGATTGTATTTTAGGTGTTTAAATATCCTTCAAGTCAGCCTACCCCCCGTAGCTCAGACCTCATTGCCAGACCAGGGAAATTAAAGTCCTGTATAAAATGGAATTTAGGCTTCCTAAAGCACTTCTGAAGATGTCACTTAATGTCTCTACTTGCATCTTTATTTCTGTTTACCTGGACCCTCCATGGCAATTTTTCTTTCCTAACTCTCCTGGCATCTTCAGATTCTGGTCCCTTTTCATTTTAGGTGCTAATTATTTTCCTCACAGCATTAAGTGCTTCAGCAGGCTGAGCAGCCTGGTCGCTCGCTCTTCTTTTATACCTCCATCCCATCAAATAGTCGTGCTCACTTTGGCTCATTACACTCTATATCCTGGACTCTAACTGACAGCGTGCTGCCAAGCCCGAGCATCCCTGGAGCTGCTTGCTGCTAACTCCAGAAACCAGAGAAGATTTCTAGAGTCGGGCAAGAAATGCCGTGGGTTTTTTTTCCCCTGCTCCCCTGAGGCTTTTTCCAGGGTGTTTTTTTTTTTCAGCCAGATGTGGGTGTCGAGGAGGTTTGGGGGTGTTGTGGCAGAGCCCACGGAGTGATGGGGCACGGCTCACCACCGACCTCCGCTCCTGGAGGGATGCTGTCGGCTGAACAACAGCCCCAGCTGACGGGCCCTTGCCGTCTCTGTTACGGCTCAGTCACTTCAATCTGGATTTTGACACCGCGTGTCTCTCCAGTCCTAACATAATGGGAAAGGAAATTATACGTATTTGAAAAAATCACATCACTTTGACAGAAGTCAAGAGCAATTTTACTGACGCCAGATACGTTACCCTGTCTTGTATCGCTGAACGAGCAGGTGGGACTGTTAATTTTAGCTTGACTTTGTCCCTTTAAATAATAGAAATATGTGATGTCATGTCTAATGCTCTATCAGCACCCGCAATGCCATCAGTCATATGAGAAATATTATGACATAGGTTTTTTTTTAAATGCTGAATAGCTCCTATCATTTTGGAAAAGATCCCATCTTAAATGGATTGAGCTCCTGTAAAAAACCCCAACTCTTTGGATTAGCCTTGTTTTTTCCCAGTTTAAATGAAGTGAGGGTTGAGTTGGCTTTGAAACGATGTTTGGAGTGGGAGACTATTGCAAACCCGAAACCTCCCTCACTTGAGCGTGCACCAGAGGGCACTGCATGATGGGCTGGAAAACACGGACAAACCCAACCGCCCGCTCAGCCAGGATTTGGGGTTTTTTGCATGTAGGCAGTATTTGTGCTCTCACCTGGAGGTGTGTCTCTCCTCTTGGGGAGATGTGGCACAGGGCTTCATCCCCCCGGGGCTGATGCTGCCATCACAGCAGGTTTAGGTCAGCCACTCGCCCCGGTGTGACAGCAGGCTCCATCCCACCGCGAGGGCGCAAACTGCAACCCCCAACCCGTGACAGCTCCTCCCCAACTTGTGATGGGGATGATGGCGCGGTGTCAGTGGCTCCTCGTTGGCAGGAGGCATCTCGCCACCCTGGATCACACCCTGGCTCCCTCGCAGTGTGCTGAGGTCAGGCAGGGTTTCATGCTGTCCTGGGCTGGGTTAACCAAATCCCTCAGGGCTTGTGAAGTTCCTTCCCTGTGCCTTTATGTCCCATCTCCCCTCCACTGGGCCAGCTGCCTGCTCTGGCAAAAGCCTTTCAGGAGGGGCACTTCTGCTCCAAAACCAAGCTGTGGCACCATGTTGGCAGGAGACCTGATAGGAAGGGTATTGTGGAGGGAGAGTCCATAGGAGACATTCCCCATGAGGGCACCTCTGGGTGTTCAGCTTTATCTGCACGAAAAGCGTGAAAGGGGAACAGAAGGCAGGGGTGAGGAGACATCCCCAGATCAGCTGGAAAAACAGGCAGCACTGATGGGCAGAGGTGAAGAAGGGTGTCTCTCTTATGAGGAAGGGCTGAGGGACCTGGAGGGGCTTAGGGCCTGGGGCTGTTCAGCCTGGAGAAGAGAAGGCTGAGAGGGGATCTCATCAATGCTGATCACTATCTAAAGAGTGGGTGGCAAGAGGATGGGGCCAGACTCTTTCCAGTGGTGCCCAGCGACAGGACAAGGGGCAATGGGCACAAACTGGAACGCAGGAAATTCCATCTAAACATGAGGAGGGACTTCTTTCCTTTGAGGGTGCCAGAGCACTGGCACAGGCTGCCCAGAGAGGTGTGGAGTCTCCTTCTCTGGAGAGATTCCAGACCCGCCTGGATGCATTCCTGTCTAACCTGCTCTAGGTGACTAGATGATCTTCACAGGTACCTTCCAACCCCTGCCAGTCTGTCATTCTGTGTCCTCAGCAGCCCTCCCCAAACACCATCCCACCAGCTCGGGCTCACTACTGGCATTTGCACGTTGTTTGATGTCATTGTCTGCGCCCGCTGTCCTCGGTCTGGTTTCATGAGATGCCTGTGCATCACTCGGGCTGCTCATCACTGCAATAACCCCGGGTTTGGGATTGGTTTCCCCTTCATTTCTGCCGTTTTCTCTTTTTTTAACTGCTGAGCTCATGTATGATATGGCACCACTTCAGTCCTTTCCCCTTAAACTGGAGAAACTGGTTCCCTCCACCTTTACTGGTTGTGCACCACTGTGAACCCCAGGCGGAGATGGGGGTAGAGCAAAGGTGCTTCTGTGGTGGCAATGCTGAGGACATGGCTGGGAGGACTTGCCTGGCTGGTGCCAGCAGGAGGACAAGGCTGGAGAGTCAGAGCGGCCTTTCTTGACCCTTAATTATGCCATGGAAGTTGTGCAGGTAACACAGAGCCCCGCGGTGCTGCCAGCACGCAGTAGCGATCTCCGTGTTATGGTGATAGCGGGAACGGATTAATACAGAGTGTGACTATAAAAACAATAATGCGATCACGACCGCGAGTGAGTACATATGGGAAACTGGAACAGGACTACTTCCCAGAAATTTCCACTGTCAGTTCAATCTGGGAAAAGTGTTTCCCATAGATCAAGGGGTCACGGTGCAAGTCAGCGTTTTGGCGGCGCAGGGTTGCGCTGGTGCGCTGGCCCAGTGGCAGGTAACCTGGCAGACGTGTGTGCTGCCTCTTTTTTCCTTCGAGCTCAAGGATTCCTGCAATCCGAACAAACCCTGTAGGACCAGGTTTGCATTTTTAGCGTGCCACAGTCCCGCGCCGGGCAAACCAGCTGCTTCTGGAGCTGCCAGGAGCTATAAAGGGGTAACGGAGCTGGCAACCCGCTCCTACTCCTGCACCTGTTTTATATTATTTGTGGGCAAAATCCTGAGGCCGTTAGTCACTTGCCGAACAACCATGGGAGGAAAAATGCTTTCTGGGGGAGGAGGCATTTGTGAGAGTTGTCTTGCAGACGTCTCCTTGGATAATCCTTCCGGGAGGGGAGCGTAGCGGGATGCCCCCTCCCTGCTTGTGGAAAAGGCCAGGGGATTATTCCTAAGCGCCCTCCTTGCTGGGGGATTTCCTGCCTGGAAAGATGTGCTCATGCACTGGAGATGCTCGTGCATGTGCCTGTAAATCCATCTGGAAAAAAGCCCCCAGGCCCTCCCCCGGCTCCTGTGCGATGTCCCTGCGGGTGCGGTTCAGGCGAGCCCAGCTTCAGAGTTTCGGCTCAGCCTGTGCTGGGGGAGCGGGCTGGAAAGGACCAGCTAGGGCTGGTCCACGTCTCCAGGAATGAGACCATGGGTGGCATTTCCCACCTCCTGCCTTATCACCACCATGCTGTCCCTGTGCCCTCTCACCCCCATCACCTCCAGCATCCCTTTTCTCCTGAGCATCCTTTCAGATCTTTCTTCAGGGTTCCACTTCCAGCTAAGCGCGGTCCCTCTGGCAGTCTGGGACCAGGCTGGAGGGGCTTCATGGTGAAGGTCCCTTCTCCAAGCTCCTCTGCCCAGCCAACCCGCCTGGCTCCACAGCAAAGGCTGTTCCTGCTTGGGTGGTCTCTTCTGAACAGTTTCTCTACCAGAACCACAAGTCAACCTGTGTTCAAAGGTGTTTGCAGAACGGGCCCTCTTACACCCTCCACCCCTGAAGAGATCCTGGATGGCTTCAGCATGGCCAAAGGTCAGTGGATGAGCAAAGGGTGGCACTGGGGCACCGTGTCACCTGCCTGTTCTCCCCAGGTCATTTAAATTTATTCCCATCCTATCACCCCATCTGCTCACATTCAGAACCCACCAGAACCCTTCGATTCCTTCTTCAGCCCAAAAGGAGGGCTGGGGGGTGCCATGGGCTGCTCTCCTCCAGCACGGGGGATGGCCATAGAGGGGCATCCAGCAGAGAGGTTTCCCAGGAGCCCGATGAGGAGGTAAAGGTCTGCACAAAAGGTTAATCTTTGTGCTCCAGGACCGGATTGAATCGATGTAATCCCACATACGCTAATGGGAAGCTCTGTATGACGATATTAGTTGTTGTCGTGTCCTAGTCCTTCAATTATTTGATTCATTCACTTTTGGTACAAATACAGGATTAACCTGAAATGAGGGTTTAGGAGGGAGAATCTCTTACTCTGATTTTAATCTGACATGCATGCAAGCAAATCACTCTGGTGATTGAGGTGAGGTGATTTAGGAAAGGATACAGGCATGGGGCGGCAGCAGCATAGGGATGGATGTGGCCTGGGGCAACTGTGGTGGTCACTGATGTCTGCTTTGGATAAACCCAACACCTTTCTCTCTTCTCTCCTCTCCCCTCCGACACCCCTTAATAAGCTCATCTTCCCAACCTTGTGCGTTTAGCTGTTCACTTGTTTGTTTGTTTGTTTTTCCCCAAGCAGACACTCAGGACATCTCCTCTCCTCCAGGGATTGCATTAAGATATGAATCGTGGCAGATAAAAATGGATGCCACATCTGCCTGCACACCAGGGAGCGTGATGAGGGAGCATCATCCCATCCCTGTCACTGCCCCGAACTTTCTCAGCCTCTGCACCTCCCAGCAGGTTCTGGAGAAGGATGGACCCAGCCCTGCTGGAACAGCCCCAGGCAGAGCGGTGGGGAAGGAGCAGCACCAATGCCCAGAGGTCACAGCATGTCACAGCCCATCGAGCAGCCTCTGGGCTTTCCTTGGTGTGCAGGTCAGGCAGGGCCCTGGTGTTTTGCTTTTGCATTTGGGCCTTTCTTTGCATGTGGTAGAGGTAATATCAGTCGTAACCGGCACTTTTGGCGAGCTGTCTTCTCTCCAGGGTTCAGATCTGCAGGGCTCAAAGAACCGAAAAGCAGCCTGAAACGCCAGCCTGGGCTGCACTGGCAGTGAGCATGAGGTGCTGCTCTTGCAGGGGATGAGGCAGCAGGGTGAGAAAATGTCTCCACCGTGCCATGGGGTGAAGGTAGGTGATGCTGGAGGTGACTTCACATCCCCTCCACTGCGCGCTGCAGACCACCTTGAGCAGCGGGGTTTGTCCACCCCTCCCGTGCATGAGTGCTGGATGTGGACGGGCAGCTCAGCACCGTGTACCCGACATGATGGCCACCCTGGTGGGACAGCATCTCCCACCGATCACGCAACGGTGAGGATAACTCGCTGCACTTGTTTCCATCCTGGGATCCCAAAACGAGGCCAGATTTTGCATAGGTTGAGGTTGCTGCGCTAAGAGGATGACGCAGAGCCATCACCATGGAGACGGAAAGCCAAGGTAAGGAGCCACGCTGCTCCTGGCAGCATCCCGGGAGCGGGGACCTCACCCCGAGTCCTGCAGCATCTGGTAGGGGAGAGCGGGGAAAGATGCTTTTCCCCCAGCTGCAAACACACAGTTTGGCATCACTGGCAGGATCGTTCGCTGGTGCTTTTATTTTAAGCAAATGCCTTGGTTCTATATGGGATGTAAATATTCACGCACAGGTTGAAACCTTCCCTCCTCCTTCTCCTGCGTGCACTCATTTGCCAGCTGCACATGAACGAGCAAACACAGGTTGCGTAGCGTGCGGCCGGATGCAGGTTACACAATTCGGTAGTATTAAATCGTGCTTAGCATTTTAGGTAATAATAGCTACACTTCAAAGAACTGCTTAATGACTCTTTTGCTGAGCCCTCTGAGTTGCTCACACAAGAGCAGCGCAGGAGCTCATAAAAACCCAATTAGCGGCTGCGAGCGCGCTGTGGCTCTTGAAACGCTGAGCGGGGTTTTGCGGGTTAGGCAGCAGCCTGAGGGCACAGCATCCTGTGCTGTGGTGCCCGGCCCACCAAAATCCACCCAAAATCGCAACAGAGAGCAAGCATGGAGGGGCTGGAAAGGGATTGAAAGACACCCTGGTTGTCAGGACATGTTTTTCTTCTCTTAGGAAGAGGGGAGCCAAACTTCCTCGTCCTCTCAGGCAACACTTTCACATAGCCAAGGTAGGATGCTGACACCAGGTCCCCGTGCTGGTGGGACACCCCCGTTCCTGAGCAGGTGCTGCTGCCATGTGGAAGCCTCTGAGCACCCGTTTACTGCTCCTCTCCTCTCCCAGCGTGTTACCAACTCCTTTTCTTGGCTCTTGGTGGTCTGGAAAGCATACAGCTGTCATGAAAATATGGAAACTGTGATTTCCCAGGTCATTTTCACATATGATTTAGCTTAGATGGAGATGGCAGCGGCCAGGCTCCCGGGGGCTGAGCTGGATGTCCATAATGCTGAAGGTTCACATTGTCCATGCCAGGGCTGGGTCCATCTGGCACCCCTAGGGAAACCCAGCAGGACTGGTGACCCCAAGACAGGGTTCCTGTAGCTGGCCATGAACTGGTCGAAAGCTGAGTTTGGCCATGAAGGATGGAGAGCTGGCAAAACAGCCCATGGTAAAACCACATGAGGGAGGTGGCTGTTGAGTCTTGTAGCAAAACCAGTGTCTTTGCTTGCTCCATCATACATGTGGGTGCAGGATGCCGTGTGTCTTCCTGAAAGAGCAAAGGAGAACAAAATGACCACAGCAGTATGAAACATGCATTGGAAATAAGTCGTTGTGGGCTCTTTGCAGAGTCTCTCTTTGTCGTTCCCCTCCTGGAGGCAAAGCCTGGCTTTGAGCAATGGAGGGATGGTGATCACGTTATAGCCACAAGTGCAGGTTGGCAGGTGAGAATTGCTGTGATGGATGAGCCCTGCAAATTCATCCAGTCCTGCAGGTGTTGTGCAGAGAGGTCATGCTCAGGAGCAGAACAGATTGCGTGGACCAAGCCTTGGCGGGTTTTATTTTAATTGTTTTCCTGATTCAAGGCAACTTGAAATTTTCCAACTGTGTCTTAGTCAAAAGTCAGTCGAAAGGGAAAAAAGCAGTCAAATATCTCTGTGAACAGCAGAATCAACAAGACCTGTTCTCCTATGGAATTATGACTTTAAACCCTTTCTCCAGTACTCCCAACTCCTTCCCTTATCCCCCACCAGTTTGGCAGGGCAGGTGGCACTGTGTACTGCTGCTGGTTTGGAGCTATGTGTTTGCTGATGGACCACAGACGTGTTGTCTCGGACAGTAAGTACGTGGCAGAGTTGAATTTGCCTCTTCCTCTTGTCGACATTATTTTTGTATTTCTCTTTTATCTAGCTAGTTGTCATGAAACCTGCTGGAATCTTTGGAGTCTCTGCTCCAGTATGAAATTGAGTTTGAGTTGGCCAAAATATGCAAAATTTTAGTGAAGAAGGATGGACAGTTAAATAAGTGGATGCATTGGCTCTGTGACTTTGGGTTTTCCTTAGACTAAAGGTAGGAACAGCCATAATATGAGAAGAAGTTATTAAAACTGTCAGCAGTTTCCTAATTTTTCTTTTACATTTTGAAAACTTAAACCAGCCCATCAATAAGGTGTCTTCTGTTTCCACTGTTAGCTAGAGGCTGATTTATGTCCTGGAGCAGGATGATTTAGGTCTCCTTCACATTTTTCTTTCAAACTGCCAGTGGAAATAGGGATCCCCATCATTTGCCTGCAAGCAGTCCTTCCCTGGGTTCTGCTAAGCCCTTGCTGTCAGCCTGTCTTGCACAAAATATCACCCACTAACTGTGGAAACAAAAAATCCCTTTTTTCGTTTGCAAGTTTGAACAGCCATTAGCTGGAGCACAGATACTGTTATTTTATGTGCCTTCACCCTATCCCGTTGTACTAGACCTGGTAAAGCTTAGCGTTCCCCTGATTTCTGTCTGGCGAGCCCAGGTGAAGCTTTTTGCCAGATTTGCACCTCTCGAAGGGCTCTCTCCTTGGAGGACAACATGGCATCTCTCAGGGTCAGGCTGAAGCTGGGCGTGACCCTGCCGACTATAGGTAAATTGCTTCCAGGGATGCAGAAGCCATTGAGACAGATGGACACAGGCACATCCACGTGTCATGAATCTAGTTTCATTTGCAAATCTGGGTAAAGAGAAAAATTTGTGATTAAATTAGTTAAGTACCCCATGGAGGGTTCTCCATGGCCTGAGCTTGGACGGCGATGCCCCAAAAGGGATTTGGAAAGTCAGCAAAAGGAGAGATTGGGGGCAGATATGCAAAAGTGGATTAAGCATCAGCTCCTCCATGTTTAACTAGGTTTTTTTTTATTTGTTTCCAAATTCCTTTTGAAGTTCTAAATAATCCCCTGATACTTGGTGAAAGCAAACAAGGTTTTCAAAGCTCTGCGTTTGAATTCAGGAGAGCAAAACTCTGCCTATAAGTTTCCGGCATGTTTTATTCTCTTTGCTTTTGATCTTTTATTGAAGGACTGTAATTTGTGTGATTAATTGCAAATGCATATGGCTATTCTCTTGGCCTAACACAGTATTGCACTTTGAGAATCTGTTGTCTGCCCAGAGCAGATACACTGCATCCTCCTTCCATGTCAGCAGAAAGCGGGTTATCATATAGACTCCTCCTTGGATTATGAATTAATTAAATTAGATTTAGGGTCTCCAGCCAGTATGTCTGTCCTGTAGCAATATGTTATATCAGTGAAACTCTCTAGTCTGTGTTGTGGGAAACTCTGAAGGAGAGAAACAGTTATGGGGTCTTCCAGCCTTGGAATCTGTGCAAGTGAGAAAATGGTTTGCCCTCCAGAAAAAGTGATGCAGAGAGACAAGATGCATCAAAAACATGCAGTAATGACAAAAGTTAACACTGTTCGGTTTCAGAATGGAATAGGCAGCTCGCCTGTGTGCTCGGCCATCCCTGGCTTTCCAGGCAGCCTCACCGCTTGGGTCAAAGAAGGAATTTAGCAGCAACATGACGTGGGTTTTGGACAAGATCCTGCACAGCTCTGCGCCTGGCTGATGGGTTCTCTGCCACCCCTCTGCTCGGATTGCGTGTGATGGCCCTGCCTCTGCGCCTGCCCCAGCCTGCCTAACTCCAGTCAGACCCAAGGATTTGGGGAAGGATGGGGTAGGTAAGGGAGATGCCTCATGCAGTGTCCCTGCTTGCTGCAGAGTCTGGGTGCTCTGGGCAAGGTGAATGCACCCTGGTCTGACCCAGTCTAGCAGCTCCTCTCACCTGAAATGCCTTTGCCTTGGTGCTTTATACACATTGCTCTAATACCCAGCTCTAGCTTTTCATCTTATCCTCAGAAACCCGCCGTTTTCCCCAGCGTCACGAGAAGCTATCCTCTAACGTCCTCGTAGGTAATAAAATCAAAGCGACGCCGCTTCCATTAAGCCAGCAGCAACCCACCAGCAGTAAAACCAGCTGCCAGCTGCCACGATGCCGACCGAGCAATGCTGCAGCCTCGCAAGCCCAGCTGGGTCCGGCGCTGCCGGCACCTCAGTAACACAAATACCTGCAAACACTGATTTCTGCTTGAGATTAAATCTCTCCCTAGCTGCAAGCTTTCCAGGAGACTTGTGGCCCTGCAGAGACAGGACCAGATGAGGTCAAGTGCAAGATTTAGGTTGTTGGAGAAAAGACAACATAACAAAACCTTCAATGAACCAATCTTCATGCTTAATGGCACCCAACGAACCCAACACTGAAATTGTGGCAAATGAGGGGTTTTGAGCTCATTGCAGAAAGAGATCTCTTGTGTCACGGCTCAGCCTGATATAAAGAAAAGGGAAGAGATGAAAAATTCAGTGTCAAACACAAAAAATCCCAGAACGCAGAATGGCATCACACTGAGGTTTATTTGCCCCTCACTGTAGACTTCCAAGTTAATAAAAAATGATAGAACAAATGCAAGGTTTGTTTCAGAAACACGGGTGTGTGGCTGAAAATGCAAACAAGCATCTTCCAAAAGCCGAACAGCTCAGTGCTGCCGCTCGAGCCTGGCCAAGCCAGCCAGCGCGCAAGCCCATGCCCGACAGCCAAGGCGTCTGATCTGGAAATCAGATATAGCACACACCATCCTGATGAAAAATATCACACGTGGTCTATACTACAGGCTACTTTCCAGTATCTCAAGGAAGGGATCTTTTAATTGAAAGCCTTAATGTTTCTCGTTATATTTAAAATTAGAGCGGAACGGCAATAAAATTGGTCATGGGATTGAGACAAGTTTTAAGGGAGAGAAGGAAATTTATTCTTCATTTTTTACATTGGAACATCCTTTAGAAGCCCGTGCACATTTGAATACGTCAATGCAAGGATTAATAATTAAAGGAACAACAACCACATGTCTCCAAGATACACACAAGAAAGCAACAGCTCAGGCTGGAGGCTGGAGTCTCTGGGGACGCACTGTTTTTGCTGGCATTTCACCTCCGCCTGGTATACCTCATTATTTAGAAAAGCCCTTTCCCACCAGCCTCTGCCAAGGAACGTCTCACCTAGCAATTTGCAGCTGATGGTTAACCTCAGCGTTAGCCTGGGAAATTGTATCTATGTTTGTTATCAGATTGATTTTGAAGGAAGACGTGGAGGTGTTCACACAGATAATAAGCGATTCGGATAGTTGTGTTTTGGGGTTAAACCCTCCAGCCGCCAGCAGAAGGAGGCCAGCAGAGACCCCTGCAGAGCGATGATGATGCTCCAGCAAACCCGATAGCCCCAGGTCAATGCGACTCACAGCTGCGGTTGCCCAAGACTTGCAAAAAAACAGGCTCCAAAACTGCTTCCTTTCCTCTCCCTGGAGCCAGATGGATGTCAACAGGCTATGGCAACAAGACGGAGCCGTTTCGCTCCCCAGCGTGGCCCCCGGCCAAGCAGAAGCCTCAGCGCACCGCTCTGCAGAGCCATCCGACAGCCCCGCGGCCAGGAGCATCTCACCGGACACTGAAGGAAGTTCAAAACGTCGGCTTGGAGAAGGGAGACTCCAACTTGAATGCGGTTTCCCTCACCAGGCCCAAATGGCACTTCCCCTTCCTCCCCATCCTTCCTTCCTCCATGTTGGTAGTCTTCTCATTCATTAAAAACCTGCTAATTATCTCAGCAGCTTGGAACTGAGTTGCAGCATGGAATTAAAACCAGCTTTTCGTTTTGGCATCCACCACCTCGTGTAATTAATAAGACAAGAGAAAGCCAGAACATGCGGGTCAGCCCTGAGTGCGAGGAAGGGATTGATCGGACACAGCCAGCACCGGAGCTCGTGGCTGGGATGCTCTGAAGCTGGCCTCAGTGAGGGTGGGCTGCATTTTGGGGCCAAACAAGGGAAAAGGAGGGCAAGATAAGGCTTTCTGTCCTCGTTGTTCCTCTTGTTTTTCCTCATTTTAACTCAAAGACTGGACCAGATAGTGCTCCATGAAAGCTCTGCACTTGGACAAGATAGCGCTCCGTGAAAGCTCTGCACTCAATCTTCAGCACCTCTTTGCTGGGGAAGGAATGGGGAAGCAGTCCGGCGAGGCTTGACGGCATGCTTTGGCCATCCCTGCTCTGCTGAGCAGACTGGAATGCTCTGAGAGCCTGGACTGTCACAAGAGAGCGTTTTGATGGATATCTGGAAAAGGGCTGGAGGAACCTGAAACCAAAGGAGGGATCAGCGCTGCTTGCATGCCCGCCAGTGCCAGGTCCTCTCCCCGCTGCCTTGGCACGAGCAAGCGGCCACCAAATCCAAATGGAAACGCTGCCCTGCTCGCTGGCCACAGGCAGGAGAAGGCCAAGGACCCCGTCTTGCAGAGCCGAGCTGGGGTGACGCAACCCTTCCCCGCAGCCCCCCTCCATCTTGGGCTGGTGATGGTAGGGCGATGCCTTTGAGCACCGTTGCAGAGCGGTGGCAGCACCAGGACAGAGGGGACACGACCTTCCTCCCGACTCGCCAGCGCATTGGTAGAGCACAAACTTTCCTCCCTCCATCGGCAGGAGCGCTCGGGCTCCCCCGGCCACCCCGCTGCCAAGAGCATCCCAGCTCGCACCCACCGTGTCTGCTCTCCGGAGCATTGATTTACAATTTGTTGCTGCTACCACAGAGTAACCACTCTTGCTGCTTTCTACGGACTTGCTCGGCTGCCAGAATGCACCCGACGGGCAGCGAGAGGCTGCTGGAGCTGGCAGGCCAGGGCAGGAGAGCATCACTCCTGGGGGAGCAGCAACACCAAATTGGGGTTCTAGCCCTTTAAATCCAATCCGGTACTGCAAAAAAAAGGGCGAGCGAGCAGGAGAGAGCCTTCAGACTCTTTTAATTAAAGCTTGTGTACCATATTCTGTCTTCCCAAGTCACGGCAGTCACTCTCGCTTCTTCAGGACATCTCGGGGCTCGCCGGCACCACGGCATGGATGGGGGGAGCTGCTCACCTGGGACCGGCGGCAGTAGGTACGCACGGAGGGATGGGGCTGCTTGCATGGCTTCTCCCCCCTCTCCTCGCTGTCAGCTGGAAGCATCCCCCTTTTCCTTCTTTTTTTTTTTTTCTTCTCCCATGTCTTTTCGTTTGCTGGCGAGAAAGTCTAACGCATTGCTTCTGGCTGGCGGGGGGGGTGGCAGGAGGCATCCTCCTGCAGCGCACCTGGGGACGAGGGGCTCCCCGTCCTGCCACCCCGCTCTCTTCCCTCCCCTCTCCCTCCCTTTTCAATAACGAAGTGCATGAGCTAGAGTTGTGGGTTTTGTTGTTTTGTTTTTTGTTTTTTTTTTCCTCGCTCCTTAAATCAAAGAGCTGCCATTCAGCAGAAGATAAGTTGGGATGCCTGTTTCATAAATCACCGGAGAAGTTGGTCCCTGTCGCGCTCTTGCCGCTGATCACCCCCGCCAGCTCTGCTCGCGGCTCCTCTCCCCTCTGCCTCCCCTTGTAAGTGCACCAGGTTAAGAGAGTTTTGCCATATCCTTTCATGCGCATTGCACTCTCAATGCAGAACATTTCTTAAGAGCCTCACGGACCGAATCCTGAGGTTATTAGGAAAGACAGCGTCACATTCACACTGGAGTCTCATCTCTCCAGCAGTATAACCCATAGCTGGGCTTATAAATTGCCCTTCAGCGGGAACGTTGTGCGCAGAGAACATTTAACTGCTAACTATCCCATTCACCCATCGATTTTTCTCTCCCCCTCTGCTCCTAACTGAGTGATCTCTTCATTTGTATTTCTACGCAACACGGCTATTTCTTTAAATTATGTATTGCCGTTCCTCCGTCGCCGGCTGGGGCTGGTGCGTGGTTAGGGTGCCCTGACCTTACCGAGAGCCTGTTTTCCTCTTTGCAGCCAGGACCCAGGTGAGCGTGGGTCCTGAGGAGCCTCCCTCCTGCATGGATACCCGGAGGGGACAGAGGCTCTGCCAGGAAAACATTTATCCTGGTGCCTATCTGAGGTTAATAACACTTTTGACAAATAGCAGACCTCCTCGAGGCTTGAAATAGGGTTGAAAAAGCAGCCACTAATCTCCTTGAGAAGTGCTAGGTGGTGGCCACTGCTCTCAGTAAATCAGGAGACAAGCTGTTTATGTATGGCATGTTGAGATGTTAGCACAGAAAAAAAAAAAAAACAAAAACAAACCCACCCTATCTTTCTCTTAATCCACTGGCAAAAACTC
>NW_009649189.1:578131-592087 GCF_000708025.1 Charadrius vociferus | reverse complement strand
CTGGCATGGCCCAAAGCAGACGGGGCTGCGGGGCTGCCCAACGGGGTCGGGGAGATGGGCTTCTTCCTCACCGACCGTGTTTGCTGTAAAGGAGAGAGCGATGGGACGGGGAACTTGCAAGTGAGCAAGGGAAGTGGAGCTGAGTATTGGTGTACGAGCAGCTGAGCACCTGGAGGTATGAGGCGGTTTGTGGGCAGCAAGATGTTTCGACTCGAGCAGTCACAGGAATTAAACTTAGAGAGGAGGAGGCACGGTGCCTGCAACAAAAAGCAAGGATTCCAGGGCAGAGTGAAATCTGCAGCACAGGCTCTGTAGTTAACTCACAGGGGTGCGGGACTGCGGAGGAAAAGGAACGTTGCATACCTTGGGGTTTTGCATATATCAGTTTTCCCGGTCAGGGTTGCTTTCATCCATGGCTCCCATCTCTTTGGTCGTGATTTAACTATTCGTGACTTTTGGTGACATTAGGAGGGAGCGTGGCCCCTGTGACCGAGATGCGGAATAATAGCTCCCTTGTTTCCAGCTCACAGCGGGAGAGCAAATGACCTGGCAAGGAAACCTGAAAGCTTCTGAAAGTAAAAAAACCCGTTCCTGTGGTCCGAGCGGGGCTGCAGACAAACTCTTCTTGGGTGAAGCCCCAGAAACCTGTTTGCTCCACCCTGAGGAGCTGGAAAACCCAGAGCAAGATTTGAAAACCACTGACAAATGCAAGTGGGGTGAGGAGAGATGAACAAAATCTACATCTCTGTTCAGCAAAGTGACTCAAGCCTTGCAAGCATAAGGAGGGTGGGGAGTAATTATTTATAGTGCCATCAGCAGAAATAATAGAATGAAATGAAGGGCTGAAAAGTTTTGCTGACTATCAGGGAACGCGTTCTGGCATGGATTGATATTTCCCGGGCCCAGCCCTTTGCATCTCCAGCGTTACCGAGCGCGCAGCCTGGAGACCCAGCAAAGCCTCGCCGGGGCTGAACCCACCAAACATGGACGGGCAGCGTCGAGGAGCTGAACCCATTTGGAGGATGGAACTTAAATGCCGGCTGCTGCCTCCCCCTGAGCCGCCTCTCATGCCCAAACTGGGATTTATCTCCTGGTGGATACCCGAACTTTGAGGGGAGCAGCGCCCTGCGGCAGGGGAGGGCTGGGTGGCCAGGTTTGGCTTTTCCATTCTAATTCTATGAACACTGAGATTAAAAAAAAAAAGGGGGGGGCGGGGGGGGAAGCAATTTTCAAGATCAGCAGTTAGTGTAATTCAGTGCTTTGTCCTCCGTAATTAAGCTCTGCGTTCTGCGTTTCAATAACGCTCTTGAACCACGATGACAAAAGGAATTAGAGGGATTGGCAGGCAGACACAGGCAGAGAATCGCTCACCTGGCATTACGCAAATTAAAGGTGACCTGCATAAGGTTTTCTTTTCTAAATTGAGAAAAGTGAGTTTGGACTCCTCTTCATGACTTTGTGGTGATGAAAAGGCCTCTTTTTTCTTTCTTTCTTTTTTTTTTCTTTTTTCTTTTCTTCACTTGTGATTGATGAGTAGTACCAAGCTTGTCTCTCCCCATCTGGGCAGATGCGCTGGAGGGTGACATAGCCACTGAGGTTGTTGCGGGTGGAAAAGGTGAATTTGAACCCCGATCAAGCAGCCAGCCCTCAGAAAGTCTGGCACACAGTCACCAACATCCCGCAGCAATGATCCGTGCAACAAGTTTTCTGTAATCCCAGAACCATTTCCTTCCTGCCAGGGCTACTTGATAACGCCACGAGAGACCAGTCCCCAAATGGGCACAAAGAGCAGAGCTTCAGAAAAGTCCCCAAAGGCAATTTGCTCCATCTTGCCCTGCTTGTCAGTCTCCCACCATCCGCGATTTTCCTAGTACAAACAAGACCTGAATTTCTGAAGAACAAGCAGAAAAATAATTCTTTTTTTATTGTAGGTAATAACCTTTCCCACTTCCTTTACTCTGTAGACTGGCAAGAGCACAAACACAAAAGGCATAGCTCTCATTTTTGCTTTTTCTTCACCAGCCACCTTTAAACAAAAGAAAAATAGCAGGATATCTGGAGCAGGAAGGGACCAAAATTGATCTGACTGAGATAAAACCTAAATTTACTCTTTCTAGCTGTTAGAGTCTAATATATTCTATTCAGAGCAAGGGACGTATGTCAACCCCATTCTACATCTCTGGCAGGGTATTACAGTTTGAATTAGAATGATAAATTAAAAACAGTCATAAAATTCTACAGAGGTCTTAAATCGTAAAAACGTATCATATGAATGAAATTGCACGGTTGTTAAGGGAAATGTTGGAGATATAAACATTAGCGTGGCAGGTCAGCCTAGAAGGACGTGAACAGTCACGTCCAGGGTGCTCGGTATGATCCAGATGTGGATCACGCTGATGGTCTGATGATCTTTGCTGATCATCTGGCCGGTTTAGCTGGGTTCAGGTAGCCTTTCAGAGCAGGCTAATCCACCATCCACCATCCCCCTCCTTCAGGATACGTTTTTCCCCTTTGAACATAAGCTACTTTCAGTGTATTATTTAAAACCTACATTTTAATGGAAGTAGGTAAGAGGCTGCACAGACAATGTAAACCTTGTTTTCCATGACCACCCAGAGACTGCCAAAAAATCAATTGTCTGCTAGAGGCTGATCTTTAAATAAAGTTAAGCCAAATTGTATCAGAAGCCCTGGGGATCCTTGAAAGCAGGTTTTCAAGAAAGTCGTGTACGGATGTTGCCGAGTTTGATATAGGTTTCACCCTTTAAATCCTTTTGTGCTGCGACCTGGTCTGCTCAGGAACTGAATTACTCTGCGTTACTTGTGGCTCTAGCCAAAGCATTGACTCCCGTTTGAGAACTGCCCAAGCACTTTGGGAGCCTGAGGCACTGTTTCAAAGTGGATTAATAAGCCCTTAGGAGCTGCAGATGCTTTACTGGAAGCTGGTGGGATGCCCACGGGTGATTTTGCAAAGGTTTCTCTTGGAGGCTCTACTGCAAGAGTAAAGACAGGAACGCTGTGGCATACACAGACATGTAAATGAAACGGGAATCTATTTAAAATGTGTTTTTCTTTTTACTCCCTCATAAATATACTGTGGCAAAACTGCCTGTAAAGCTGGGAAAGAATGAACTTGAGAAGAGAAAAGGTCTCCCAGGGCTTAAGAACCAGAAAGCTGCTGTGGTACAGGACAGGCATTCTCGTGGAGGACATGCTGAGCCGGGCTGCCCCATGGCTGTTCACTGTTCATAACGATGTGCGACACCGCTGACACCACAGGACCATCCCGCATCTGCAGCCATGCCCGGGAGGAGAAAGCAGGAGCGTGTTGGCACAGAGAGAGATCAGTTGCTGGCTGGTGGCTCCTGGGAAGGGCAGAAGATCTCCTGTGACCAACAGGCTGGTGATGGAGATGATATTGTTACAACACGCGAGTCTTACACATGTCAACATGCTGCAACGCGTGAGTTGCAATGGTGCCAAGAAGCTTCTCTTAATGCCCCTTGGCATTACATATGCAGTCCATGTAAAACTGTTATTTTTATAGGTTCCTTTCAGTGAGGTCACATGCAAACACCCGTATTCTGGAACAAAACCTGCAGATCCAAGATCTGTTTTAATGCTAACAACACCGGTAAGATTAATCCTAACCAATACTGGCCTTGGAGAAAAATCCAGAGAAAAACCTGATGGGACAGGACCCTGCGCAGCTGGGGGGACACAGGCTCCATCCTCAGCACAGCACCCTGGGCCGTGGTGGGGCAGCTGGGGTGAAAGACACAGCCAGGAGACCCACCGCTCCCCCCCGATGGAGCCCAGCCCCATGGCCATTTGCTTTCTGAGTTTCTGGTGACTGTACGGAGTGGGAAAGAAGATTCAAGCATTTTAGATACTCCTCACCCATGAAAAGCAAGCCTCATGGAAAGTAGGTTGACTCTTTTTCCATCAGACTGGACCTTGGGTGAAGCTGCAGTTTTGTCCTGTGACCTGCTGATTGAAGAAACAAAATCGTACAGTGCTGTCATAGGGAAGTTTGATAAATATTTTATTCCCTCCTGAAGTGTCATTTATGAGAGATACGAGCTCTCTCCAGGGTACAAGAAGGAGATGGATCTGTGGAAAATACTGTCACTGCTCTTTACAACCTAGCTGAACTGTGCAACTTCAACGAGAGGTTTTATGATGAAGTGATATGGGCTTATATCATTTGTGGCATAAAAGACAAGAGGGGGTCCACCTAAGGTCTCATTTAATGCCTGAGAAAACAATTACAGCTCTAGACAGGCTGAGAGCAGCCAGCGGCATCAAGAAACCTTGAACAGTCCTGCTGATCCCTTTGGTAACACTGACTGTACTTTTGCCCCATGTCAGCTATTAAAAACCCAGCAGACGTTGTTTTGGGTCAGAGATGGAACTCCCAAACTGCCTGAGGGTGGTCCAGGGTCAGCTGCAAATTGTCCAAGCCGCTGGTGTGGACAAGCCCTGACAATCATATGATGAGTGTCCAGATGAGAATGTCCCAGGTAGGACGGCATGAGAGCAGCTGCTACGTGTCCATGCATGTCCATGAACAAGATGGTACAGGTGTGCCTGGGACCCTGGGAGCAGACGTGGGGCTGCAGACCTTGGTTTCCCTGTGCTTCAGTCTGCTGTCACATTGGCATAGGACCCATGCTCATCTTCTTGAGCGCTGGTACACCTCTGGCTTGGCCTGGCTGACATGAGGAACACTTAGGTCTCCAAAAGTCACATTTGATTTCTTTGATTGATGGTTTGGGTTTTTAGGAGAGGGAAGCAGATAGTGTAGTGCTTCATGGGCACTGCTGTCAGAAGGTACAGGAATGGAAGGAGAAGGCAATGCTGGGAGGTTGCTCTGAGCTTTTCCAGAAATACTTAGTTTTGAATTGAAATCGAACCCCGTATTTCAGAGGACAGATCTTTCCAGTGGGCCTTTTGTAAAGGAACACAACATTGTCTGTGGCCCTATCTTTGCCATGTGGACTATCCCCAGTAGATATCCTATTCATGTGGTCTCACATGCTGCTAGAGAAAAAACTTGAAGAAAATAGGGTTTTTTTATAAAAATAATGGCAGTAAGAGGAAGCTGTGAAGGAAGTATAAAACTGGAGGCACATGCTGGTATTCCCCTGATCCTGAGTTATGTCCCCCAGCAAGGGTGGAAAACAGAGTGCTGTGGTGTAGACCACATGTTTTTACAGCTCAGCAGGCTCTTGGTCTAACAGTAGGACAACAGGACTTCTTCTGGGACCCGAAGAAACCAGTCTGCCACGGTGGCTTCCCTCTTCCCATGCCTACCACCTCCTCCAGCCACTACCACCACAGGAAGTCACGGTGTGCAGAAGCTGTGGCTGCAGCAGGTCGGGAGCAACCAGGGCTTGGTGAGGACAGCTGGTGGGCCAAGGGTGTCCTCAAATATTTCTTGGGCCTGCCAGGGGTGCCTGGTTGGATCGGGAATATGAATCAATAAGGACAATGCTATCAAAGTACGTGACAAGGCAGAATAGCCATGTTTGCTGTGCAGTATCTTGAAGACAAGCCCATGAAAGTCCCTGAAAAAAAAGATATTTATTATATTTTGTGTGTCTAGGTCAGATTCACCATAGGGGATTTTAAAGAACAGATTAGCTGAGTTTAATAGTGTGAATTATGAAAAGAACCTGCTCTGTACAAAGCATAGGGTCACATTTGATGATTCACTAGGCTTTTTCTTGACCATTAGTTGAACACTTTATGTCAAAAATGTGATCCACATAAAATTGCTGCAGTCTGATCGAGAATGTCTTCCAGCTCTTGGTGTCCAGCATCTACAGGAGGAAACATTTTCTTCTCTCTCAGCAGAAAAAAAGCCACACAGACTCATGGCAATGGCATGGGAGACCCATGCCTTGCCACAGCCTCTATAAATAGTGAGGACAAATTCCCCTCTCACCTAATAGCCTGGAGGAGGGCAAGTGCAGCGTATCTCTTCTCTGACAACTTCCCAACTTCTCTCCATCGCTCATGGAAACCTCCTGAGCTGAAGGCTGTATCTGTCTCTGTTTCAATGCGCTCTTTTATTCCTCCTTGAACCTATTTCTGCTTTTGAGCACCATGATGTCTTCCAGGAAAAATTCTACAACATAATTGTGCACTATTTGCAAAAATACTTCCTTCAGCTTTTTTCTTTTTTTTTTTTTTTAAAAAAAAAGTCTTCTCTTGATATTTTCATTGGTTACCTCTTAGGTCTGGTGCTGTGAGAAACAGCAAGCATCTGTTCTCTATTCTCTTTCTGCGGGAAGTTGAGGGTATGATAAAACTCTAATTTAATATGTGTCTCCTACATCCCTTTCAAACACCTCTTCGCCACACTGAGGAGCGCTAATGTGTTAGTCTATTTTCATGCAGAAGCCGCGCTCTGTCCAAGCGCACTTCCTTCCTCTCACCCTTCCTCGTTCTGTTATCTCCTGTCTCGAATGCACTGAGCAGAAATTTATTCATCATGAAGGTGCACAATGGATTCAGACAGCAGCATAGCTTCAATTTCGGTCTCTGTTTCTTTGCCAGAAATCTCTCACGTTACGTTTAGCCATGGCTCTGCTGAACTTGGGGTGGATGTTTTCAAAGAGCTGTCCGTGTTCCTCCCAGTAACTGGTTCCTGAACGGTAATGGCCAGCCCAGAGCTCACCGTTTGGCAGGCAAACCACAGGCTATTTTTCTCACTTGCATTACTTTGCACTGATTGGCACTGAGATTCAGCTGTTACTTTATTCTCCAGACATTGGGGTTTATGAGGATTTTTTTTTTTGCAACTGTTGCAACCGATTCTGGTTTCGATTAGCCTGATTAATTTTGTATCATTAATAAAAGTTGTCGTCTCACTCCTCACACACCTCCAGTCCCCGGATAATCTCTTAATAAATGAGTAGATATATTTTACAGATCTCTCTGGGATTGCAATAGGAAGTTGCTTTCATTATGAAAACAGATTGTTTATCTTAGTTTCCTGCCTTCTTTTCCCATCTCCTTCATAATGAAAAACAATGCAAACAATTCACTTAACCTTTCTGCTATGACCTGTCTCTCCTGAGTATGCTTTTTATTCGGTGATCATCTATCAGCCACATCACCTCCCTGGCAAACTTCCTTCCCCTGGTGTTTCTGAAGAGGTTTTATTGTTACCTCTTATGTCTCTAGCAAGTTGCTGTTCAAAACCCTTTTTGGCCTGCCATATTGCTCTTCTCCATGCAATTTGTCATGTCCAGGGGTCTATTTCCTCCTTGAGCACAACTTGTGTTTTTTGAGAAATGCCTTTTAACTCTTCTACTCTGCTCTGGAGCTGCACAAACTCTTTTCCTTTTAACTCTGGTTGGTTTGGCAGTGTGTGGTTATTCCGGGCTTGCACTAGAGAGTTTTAAAGCAGTTATTTTACTCTTTTAACTTCTTCTTTGTTGTTTCTTCTCAAGCAGCTTCTTAATTTTTAATACATTTTATATAGTGTGTGTACATATATACACACACTATATATATAGTATAGTGTGTGTATATACAGTGTGTATACATATTTAAGGTCATATGAGCAATGCTTAAATCTTGAATAGGTTTTGGGCACCTCAGAGCCAAACTGAGAGTTGTTTTTCTGCTTCTAGAGTCAATAATTTTAGCTCAAATAATTTTTTCATTATGTCCAAACAATCTTGTAGAGGTCATGCCTCAAACGAGACACGCTAGACGGAGCCCACCCAGCGCGTGTCCTGGCATCACAGAGTCCCACCAGTCAGCTTCTTTCCAACAGAACCTGAGTGGCAGCTGGATTGAAGCCCCTGTCCAGATGGGTATCCTCATGCTTTGACTTCCAGCGGTGGCAAAAATACTGAAGGCAACCGCTCTGAACCGTGCTCTGCTTTCCTGCCTACTTTGGATGGTGCTGATAAATCAGCAACAAGTGTAGCTGGTTTCTACTTCTCAAAATGCAGCTGATGATTGCCTGTAGAGCCTCTGCAGCCCCTGGCCAGCAGAAGACAGGGCCACTCGGGGTGGAACCTGGACTCCAGCCCTTTGCACCACTCCTGTGCAGCATTTTGACCCAAGGCAAGCCCTATTATTTTCATAGAATCACAGAATGGTTTGGGTTGGAAGGGACCTCAAATACCATCCAGTTCCACCCTCCTGCCCTGGGCAGGGCCACCTCCCACCAGCCCAGGTTGCTCCAAGCCCCGTCCAACCTGGCCTTGAACACCTCCAGGGATGGGGCAGCCACAGCTTCTCGGGGCAACCTGCCCCAGGGGCTCACCACCCTCACAAGGAAGAATTTCTTCCTGATATCTCATCTAAATCTAAATTTTCCTACTTGTCTAAGCCACATCTCCAGAAAGCAGTACAACCAGAAGTAGAATCCACCATATTGAATGAAGTCATAGTATTAGCATCAATGCTTCTGTGGACAATTTAAAAACCCTTTAATTTTGAAGACACTGCTGCATCAGTGTGGCAATGGTCATATTAGAGGCGGCAGGACTACTCAAGCGGGCCTAAATTAAGTAATAATTGAAATGTTTGAAGGAAAATGAGTATGGTTGTTGGGGTCAGCCTTAAATATGTTTTGCTAACATCTTGCAGAAAAATTTTGATGACATCGTAGTGCTGTGCGAGTGATGACTGGGTTTTATTTCAAAGCGAGGAGAACAGGAGAGAGAGGGGGAGAACACACCAGAGCACAGTTAATAAGATGTATAATCAAAGGAAAACTTTTGCACAGTGATATTGTATGAGGCGAGACTTCAGAGCTTAAAAACAGAACATGTTTTGTTTACCAAAAACCCAAGAATGTTTGAAAGCACGTTTGACTGTAATATACACCCTATGCTTTATGGAGTATTTATTTAACATATGTAGGTTGGGGAAATGAAGTGCCTTTTGATAAGTAATGTCTCAAAGTGCTGCTGAAAAACAACATGAGCATAGAAAAAGTTGTTTTACAGAACTCGAGCTGCTAGCAAAATACTGATTTAGAAAAAAAAAAAAAGTAACTTCAAGTGAAGTAACTTAAATCAATGGCACATGAGCAAAGGCTGGGGTTAAGCAAGTGCATTGGTATTTTTGTAAATCCTGACATTTGCTTTCTTGAGTCAGGGCAAAGCTGTACGCATGGATGTAGCAGACCAGGACAGTTCTCTCTGCTTTCCAGCTGATTTCAACAGGAACATCAATTGCGTCACGCTGTAAGGGGCACCAGCTCACTCTCAACATGGCATAGAACAACTTTTAGAGGAGCACTATTTAAGATCCTGGGACAAGTGACCAGGTTTTTGGTATTCAAAATCTGAATCCTGGTCCCACCATGTTTCGGCATAGCCTTAACACTATTAAGCACTAATTAAGCACTCACTTAAACACTGAGAGCACTAATTGCCCTAAGTGGCCTCACCTGTGTCAGTGAGGGCACTGCCTGCACTAGGGCCACCTGGCTCCTGGCTCTATTTTTCCCACCATGGAGGAGATCCATCTCTGCCACTCCCTGAAAAACCTGTTCTTGACCAGACATTTCATTTCTGAATCTCTCCTGCTGAGTAGGTGTCAGCATAAGTAGTAGTGGTGTGGGTTGGGGTTGAGTTTGGCTTTGTAGCCTGCATAACTGGGAGCTGATGCTATGGAGGTCAGGAGTAGGATGGGAAAATGTGTTTAGAGAGGCCTTCTTAGCTGGATGGATGAGCGTGTCTGTGTGCTCAAATAACTACTGAGCACCATCCAATTAAGCCTGGGCATTTCTGATATGCCGGGGTCTTGATGTTGATAGAGACTGTAGTTCCAATTTCGAAATAACTATTTGCTGTTCTAGAGTTATTTCACTGGCCTTCCAGCCGAGCCATCCTTATAAATACCTACTGAAGCTGAGCTTCAGTGCCAGATTTTGACCTAAACTCTGTTTCTCTTTGGTTCTCTCACTGTTGCCTGCTCTCCTGGTTGAGTATTTGAAGACGGGAGCCACTTTGTCTGCAAGAGGTGATTCCACCTTCGCAGCAGAAGCATCTCTGGCGAATTAACTGCAGCACATAGCAATTATATTAAGGAAGTTGGGTGAAAGGGAGCAGTAATAATTTGCAAGTTCTGCCAACAAAATCCCTTTCATTTTTGTTGTTGTGTTTTTTTCCCTCTCCATACCTTGGCAAGACTCTTTCCTGTTTTTCTTTCATTGCATGGCAAATGCACAATAAGAACAGGAGGTCATTTACTCCAAATCCTCGATTTATAATTTTTCTGACGTTGCCAGTTGCTTTTTCTAAAGACTGTGAACAATGTGCATAGTCCTTGTTGGGTAACAGTCATAATTAGAAGCTTTCTAAATTTCCAAGAGATTTGAGTACTCAGTGCACTCCTTCCCCAATATCCTGTGGCTCTGTATTTATGCTAAAAACCGAGTTGCATTCAATTGACCCCAGATCTGGTGCTCTGCAGGTTTGGAGAATAGTATATGAAGGCAAAAATGGAACAGCTGGAATGGAAGATCCCATGCAAGAATCCCACCATGTCTGGATTTATAGAAAAATAATATTTTTGTCAAAGTTCTTCCAGAAGATCTTACAGGATCAGCCCAGGTACGGAGAAAGGAATAAGAAATGATTGTTGCAGATCCATGTGGTCTGATAAGCGTGGCCCGGTGGACGAGAAAAATACAAAGTGCTGCCTATGAAAGTAAAAATGAGTGAAGTTTCAGACGGGTGGGGATGAAAGAGGCAGCTGCAGGGAAGAAAAAAGAAAATTCCAGTCACATTATGATGAAGCTCACAGCTTTTTTCCTCTGCCAAAATGGTACCTTCTGGTTTTGGTCTGAAAGCACAGTTTTGGATCAATTGAAGCATTTTTTTAATTTGGTGAATTCAGAATTGGAGGAATGGTTTACTTAATTTTTTTTTTTGGTGGTTGTTGTTGTTCAGCAGCTCATTTTAATTTGCATGGGACGTTCTCCAGGGGGTGGAGTGGAGAGCTGAGTACCCCACATCCCTGGGCTGGGAGCAAACAAGCCAGGAAGGTCTTCTGGAAATGCCTGAATTGGCCCCAAACCCAACCCAGCTTCAGGCTGCAACGTGGGTCCTGTCTACGACCCCCTTCCCCCCAGGTCTCCTGGGGCATAGTAGATGTCTTGTGGTTCTTGACCACATAAAGATTGTGACTTGCAGCCTCTAGGGCCAGGGAAGCACGCCAGTCTTTGATCCAGCAGTGAGTCAGAAGGTGGGATGTGTTGGCTGAAGGCATCTCTCTAGTCAGTTTGAAAGAAGGTCTTGAGCCAGGGACTTTTGCCTCCTAGTGGAGTTGCCTTCAAGCTTGTATCATGTTCTTGGGTGGATTTCCCTTAAGTTCTCCTGCTGCTGCTTTGCACTATATAAATAATCAGGTCTTCACTGGATATAAAGAAATATCAACCTACTGTCTGGGTTTCTTCCTGGTCAAGATGCATGAGTTCTACTCTCTGTCCTAGTGAGTTTTTAAGTATTTTTTATAACTGGAGCTACACCAGCTCCTGATTTCTGATAGCCTGATGTTTAGGCCATGCACTTTGCTGTTCCACAGTGGAGCTCAAAACTGAACAGAGACCATCACAGCCACCTCCTCCCTGCAGCAACCAGTGGTGTCTGGTGAACTTAGCCTTTCTTGTCAAATGTTCTTGGCCTTTATTAAGTGCCGGAAAATGAAGCGTTTTGCATTAGTCACCATCTTTTGTCAGCCTGGCTTTTTCTTCATTGGCTTAAAGCCATGCATGAATTTGGGATTGGATCAAGCTGAACTTCAGGTCCTGCTTGAGCAGATCAAGAGAATGAGAAGATAATTTGTATGACCTTATATTGTCATTGACGCTTAGATGGACTGGAGATGGCAAGGGCTGGGGGGCTCTGCCTTTACCGTTTCCTGATACGACACACGAGCTGCAGGCTGGGCGTTTCAGGAACAGCCGTGTACACATGTGTTTGCCTCAGCCACAGCCTCACCATTACCAAGGCTATCGCCCACCCTGAGTCCCACCTGAAAATAGCATCAAAGAGCATTTAAGGTAGTTATTACTGAGCGGAGACATACCTCCATATCTGCCCCACCACCTCACCCATGGTGGTGTACCTCCATCCCCACCAGGAACAAAGCAGCCCAAGTTAGAAACAACCTTCTCACTACTCCAGGTGCCAAGTGCATTTCTTCAGCCTGTTCCCCAACTTAGAGGGCAACATATGCATTAAGAAAAAGATCCTTACATCAAAGCGCCTGTAAGCCGTGTTAGTCATCTTGGATGTTACTGAGCCCCTTATGAATGAAAGTGCTTTGTGTATGAAGGGGACAATGATGCACCATGTCCCTCCCCTCCTGTCTGCACTCTTCCAGCCCACTCTCATATCTGTGATCCTCTCCCCGCTCCTCTGCCTCCACTGGAAAGAAAAATGAGATGTGAGAGGAAAAAAGTGTTGAGGAAAATCTGGAAATCCAGATGTCTCAGCATCAGAGACACAGTCCCAGCTGTGTCCTTTATGGCTTGTAATGAGGAGCATTGAATTGACTGAAAGCCCTGACCCCCAGCCAGTCATTGTACCTGCTCTCAACCACTTCTCTGAGAGGTGAAGTCGGGAGCAGCTGCTGATTTTCATTTTAAGTCTTGGGGTTTGAGCTATTAATAAGCCTGGAAAATAACCACATGTTCTCTGAATTATGTAACAGATGTTAAATTCCCCAAGATGAAGAGGTGTCAGCCTGATGGAAGAAGTGATGTGAGGACCTTTCTTTTTCCTTTGAGCTGGGTTTCTGCTCCTATTAGCAAAATGGGTTATCTGCTGCTGGAGTTAAAAAGAAAATTAGTCTCACCCCATCAGTTTTGACCCAACCCCACGGTTTTTCCCCCCTCTTTGTTTTGCGCCCATGTTTATGCATTTCTTGCCGTTCTCCGGCATCAGATTTTTGAAGACAAGTGCCATCCAAAATGAAGTCCCATTGAAAGAATGTGTTGTGATGAAGAGCTGTTGAATGAGTCACTGCGCTCGTGCTGGCAAAGCGGGCTGCGGCGTGGGCCAGATCCTTACGCTTGGCACTAGAGAGCGAGAAGCGAAAGAGGAAAGTAAACTTAGGGCCAGGAGCACTGCAGTGCTCGGCCAGCCAAGGGGGCCGGATTGCAAACGTTTTCCCTCTTAACCATTTCAGTGCGGCAGCTGCCAGCAAGGCAGAGACGTGTTCACAGCCTCCTTGGGGTAGTGGGAGACGGGCTGAAGGTGAATACGGAGGAGGTGCCCTAGTATCAGGGGATTAAAAAAGGAGTTCATTCTGTTTTCTTTGTGACAACCCTTTTTTTTTCCCAAGGTTGTCTTCTTCTTGACCCTTCTCTGTCCCACAGTGAGCACTCGTGGATCCATGTGGGGAAAGGTCCTCAGCAGCTCAGGACAGTTCTCTTCCTACGATCCCTGTCTTACGCCTCTTGGTACTGTGCATAAAGATGGAGGGAAGCTGTCATCAGCCGTGTGTAACACAGCTGAGCAGTCCCTTGGGAGAGACATTTATAAATGTGGATTGAAGACACTGGGCCCCAAGGGTACCACATTTTCTGTGGGTGTAGATACACAGCGAGACTAATAAATCAGGCTCTGCGCTAATAGAAATGCCTGCGCTCTTCACCGTGACCCCGCTGGCTGCTCTCTGCAAGGGGTGACTTTGCTCAGACATTTATTTCTGAGATCGGCTTTAGCATCTCCCGTTACACACCCGCTGGCATGACAACTGCAAGCGCGTGTTCCAACACAACGTGCCCCTTCCTCCTGGGGATGCTTCTGGGGAAACACAGCTCAAATCAGGACAGGCTCACGGGGGAAAGTCCTGCTGGAGGTGTGAGCTGTGTTCTACCACCGCCATTAATGCGACTGTAGAGAGTGGCCCTCCTGGATTCCTCCCTCTTTTTTGCATGTCTTGTAGCAAGGAGTGGAAGAAATTGTGG
>NW_009649189.1:568693-578092 GCF_000708025.1 Charadrius vociferus | reverse complement strand
GAGTACTGGGGTCTAATCTGGACAGCAGACTACCTGGCACAAGTCCGTGTCCCCCACGCCAAGAATCCTGCCAGAATTGATTGTCAGCCACTTTGAGGAGGTAAAAAAGAAGATGTGGAAACCAGGGAACCAGATTTTTGAGTAGTTTCACCATTTCCCCACAGTTTCCCTTAGCTTGTCCTTCAGGAGCAGTTGACAGTCTTGCACTCTGTGTTATTCACTGCTCACTACTGATTAATGGGCTTCTAATGTCATTACTTATTTCATTATCCAATCAATCTGGAAGATCAGCCATTATCTAGGAAAAACAAAAAAGACGATTTCTTTCTGGCATTAAGTGGTTGGCTAGCAGGGTAAAGTGCAAGGTTCACATTTGAGAATAAGAGCAAGACATTATTAGCAAGAAAATTTGCAGTGAAAGCCATCTGTAAATTTGCATTATCCAGACGAAGGGTAGAGTCCGGCTATCAGAGGAGGGGGTGCAGAATGCAGAGATAAGTGAGGGAGGCAAAAAAACCGTACGGACCCTATGAAGAGCCCAAGTGGAGCCTGAGAGTTGGTAATAACAGTGGTAGCAGTAATAATAATAATAGTACACCTTGGAAGTCGGGTCCTGGGTCAGACCTCAAGTGTGCGAGGTGCTGTGCAATTGCAGACAAAATGGCAAATAAGTTATTGCTTCAAAGCTCTTAAAAAACGTGTAGAAGGAGAGTGAGGCCAGACGGCTAGCGACAGATGGGCAGGGGAGAAGAGCGAGGTAACGGCAGCTGGCACGAGGAGGGTACGTCTCAGGGCACCAGCAGGCTCACGGCTGTTATGGAGGTGGTTTCAGGGAGGATAACAAGGTGCGTATGTGGATCATTTGGGGGGACTGGGCCAGCGCAGTGGAAGGAATAAAGCGCTCTTTCAAAGTGTAATGAGAACCTGATAGTGGCTGACACTGCTGGATCGTTGAAGGCATGGGTTGATGTCCCAACGGGAATTGGAGATGGTGGGTCAACCAGCTTGTACCTACAAACCATGAAGGGTCCTGGCAGTGGAGGCACTGGCTTGTCTTGGATGCAGAAGAGAAGGGGGAACTGTGGAGAGGCATGTCCAAGGTGGTGGGGAAGGAGCTTTGCAGATGTCTTTTGAATGGCAGTGCTACAGCAGGTGGCATGTGGTGATGGACAGGAGCTTAGTGACGTGATGCGTTGGTCAGACTTTGAAGTCTTGTGTGTCTCAATAGGGAAGAGATGCTCTCTGAAATGGACCCCCTGCCCGGGGTCTCCGAGTACCCATCGCAGGTGGGTGCCCTGCAGAGGTACCTGCGAGACTCTTGGCAAGAGCATGGAAGAGCCAGGGCTGCCCCGGCTCCTCCTCCCACACCCACAGCCCTGTAACATGGGAGCACCGGCTGCACCCAGCTCGATCCCATGTCCAGGAGCAATATCTCCGTGGGAGGGAGGTGCACACGCTCTTGACTGCGTGCAGGGACCCCTGTGTTGATGTGCTCCAGGCTAGCCGCTGGTGGGAGCGGACACGGAGCACGGCTCACTGCATCGCGTGTTCGTGCTCAGAGGCGCTGTGCCGGCATCTGCCCAGCGCTTCCGAGGAGATGCCTGCAGACGCTGCAGGTCTGCTCTCTCGCGACTACCGGGCTGCAGCTGAGCCAGCCCTGGATGTTTCGTTTGATCTGTGCCAACTCTGCGTTGCAAAACATATGAGCAAATCGCTGTTGCCCCCCTGGAAGGAGCAGGGCTGCGTCCCAGAGCACACTATTCCCATGGCATTTAACATTCTCTGCAAAACCAGCTTTTATTTAGAACTGAACATCTGTTCCAGATGTGGTTATTCGCTGCCTGCGTTGCTGCACTCCTGCCATTGTTGTCCTGCTACACAGTGAAAGGCTGGCATGAATTATTGAAAGATCGAGTTTAAATAAATGATAAACTGGTACTGTGCGTGCGGTTAAGTTTCTGTCCATTCCTTACAGAGTCACACTGCCGGCTTTGATGTCCCCATGATGAGCTCGCACGTCGCCCAGAACCTGCCGTCTCATCTGCCTGATGGGGCTGATCGAAGAGCGTGGAGAGGGGCAGCCCAAGCATGAAGGTGGCCGAGGGGACGAGTCTCCTGGGGAGAAGGAGGAGCCGCCGCAGAGGAGCAGGCAACCAGAGTTTCCCTCCTGGCAAGTGCCTTTCTCATCTCAAACTGTTCCTCGCGAGGGGCGAGCTGGCGTGAGGGGGTGTCTTGCTGAGGGCAATCGGTGCACTGGGAGGATGGGGTGGGAGGGATGCGGACAGGTACCCAGAGTGGGCAGTGGGGACAGCGCTGGGGACGGGCAGCAGGTGCGTGCGTTGGGAATCTGATAGTGTAAAGGATCCTCAGCTAAAATCCCAGGGTAAAACCTCATCCCAGGGAAACATCTCGTGGGGCTGTGCTGAAAGCAAATGCACCCACACCATCTACACGCACATGATGCGAGGGCAAGGGGCACTCTGGGTTTGAGGCCACCATGGGTTTAAACCCGCCAAACAGCCCTTTTTTGATGGCTCTCAGCTGGGAAGTCCAAATGGATTTTTGGAAGCCTGGTAGTCTTAGAAATTGATTTTTTTTTTTTTAATTATTTTTTTTTCTTCACCATTTTGAAAAATGGCTTGACTCACAGTTGCATGAGGCTGTGGGGATTCACAGCAGACCATCTGTTTCAGCTGTTAGCAGTCATTAATTTTTTTCATATTTTTTGCTACTTTTGAGATACTTTGGGAAAAAAATATGTTCTTGATGGCATTGGAGGACTTCAAAGTCGCTTATATTTTTTTTCTCACAGAAACAATATACGCTGGATGCAGTTGTTATAAAAGAATTAAATTTTTATTGGGTTTTCTAAATGGGGAATTCATCTCCTGTGGACAAGCAGGAGGACACAGTGTATTGTTTATCTCCTTTCCACCATGCATTTGGCTAATACCTGCCTTGCGACTGTACTGCGACACATCTACTAAGGAGTTTTTTCTGAGTTAACTCTAATGTAAAAAGGCTTTCATTTAAAAAAAAAAAAATTACAGTGAGATTTTCTTTTAAGCCAATACACTTCTGGAGCTAAGTAATACTGATTAAATCAGCCTTATTGTCTCCAGTTATTCTACCCAGAAACTGGAAAATTACTCAACTCCTTGACAGGTGTTCACAGCTGATGGCTCAGATTTGTGGATCGAGTGCCGGGGCATATGGCATGATAAATAATAGAACAAACTAATCCTATTGACACCGTCCACCCTCCAGCCTGCGCACATTTATCCTCGTGCCTTGCTCTTGCCATGCGACAGCCCGGTCCCCGAGCCAGCTCCTCTCAGAGGTGCTGCTCCTGGGCCACCGACCGACGAGTTTGGCTCATAGGCATTGGTGCAAAGTGTCGCAGAGCTGGTTTTGCAGAGACCTCAGCTCGGCCTGATGGGCACGTGTCCACCATGGGTTTGCTCCCTGTCTGCTTCATTAGTTTGGTTCAGCTGGTCCTTGTGTTGGCACTTCATGTGCGAGGTTGGCACACCAGCCTCGCTGCTGGTTCCCCTGTTGCTCATGGAGGGTTTTAGATGCAGGAGAAACCATCCTTGAGTTTATGGGGCGCTGGGAAATGGCGGAGGCTGGCAGCATGAGGGAGGGTGCAGCATCTTGCATGGAAGCGTGCAGTGGGGAGATGGTGGCAGCTCCTCCAGAGGATGCTGAGTCCTGGCTTCGTGCAGACACAAAGCTGTGGCCTGGTAATGGGCAGAGCAGAGAGCTCTGCACTGGGCTGATAGTTGTGCTGGTTTGGGTCATGCATCCTTGAAAGGAAGGGCTGTGGACAGGACGTAAAACATGAGCCACGAACCTCCAAACCTACTCTTGAGTCTTATGATGGTGGAAGACTGCAGAATAGATGCTGAGTGTCTCGGACCTGTCCGTGACACCTGGGTGAGGTGACAGCCAGAGAGCTGTGGAGTAGTTCCAGCCCTCCATTAGGACTGTGGCTTTCAGCAAAATTACAAATGTGTCCTGGAAAATGCTCCTTGGAGCTGGCCAAAGAGCCGTTACTGTTTCTGGGCATGGGGGCTGGTTCTGCGCTTGGCAGCTGGCGCGGGACCGTGCTGCGGCCGAACCCAGAGTGTGCCGCTGCAGAGCAAGCTGGCACCGGGGGACACCATGGGGATGGTGGCTCCTGCTGCCTGCTTCAGGGTGGCACAGGCTGGTAGAACCCAAATATCTCTATAGTGCAAAACAAAGGGTCCATAGGATGAGCCCAGAGAGCTCAACATCAGGTCTGTAGTGCTCCCACATGCGTTTTTGGGTACGGCCTGGGGTCCACCTCTTGTCCTTGGCGTGCAGAGGAGCAGACGTGTCCCTTCCCTCCATCTCTTGCTCTCGTTTCTGAGCAAGGCGTGCGCCCCGAGTAACCCGGGGCTGCCAGCGCACCGCGGTGCCTGCCACGAGCTCGCCAGGGGAAGGTGGAGGAATGCACATCTGGAGGCTGGGAGGCGTTTGGTGCCTGTGTGGTTTTCATTTGGAGGCCTTTCCGTTGTTGATTGACTTAATTAAAACTTTAAAAAAAACCATAAAATAGAGAAGCAGACAGGATTGGGCTTTTTTAATTTTTTTTTTTTTTAATGAAATGCCTTGCTTTGAGGACTACAGAGCCAATTTTCAGTTTGAAATTTCCTTTAATTTTATTTCTAAAGTTCTTAAAAAAAAAATATCATTTTGAGCTGCAAGCTGAAAGGAGGTATTAGACTTTGTAAACCAAACCCAACCCCAAACCTATTACCTAACTCAAAAAGCATTGTCCGTTTTGCACAGTCAATTTTCTGGGGAAAAAAAAATAATTAATTTATTTTCCAAACAAAAGCATCGCTTTTTAAAAATTAACGGAATTCACCAAGGTACCTAAAATACCCTCATGTGTTTTGCCCCAGCATGGAGAAATGTGGGTTGGTGCTCAGATGTGGGATGCTCATCCTACCTGCTGACAGCCTGCTCTGTGGTACAGAGGCTTTCCGGGGAATGGCTCAGGATTTGTAGGTTTGATGAAGAGGGAGGAAGATGATTAGCGATCCCGGGGCTCCCATTTGTTCTTCATGCCCCAACGTGTCTGCTTTTCCTCCCAGCCATCCTCCTCCTCCCTCTGTCAGGTCAGACCTCGGTGCATCCCCGATACCCCGCTTGCGGCACAGGGCACAGCCCTTCTCAGCGTGCCTGAAAATCACTGCCCAGATCCCAAGTGAGATGTAGAAGTGGAGGAAAAAAAAAAAGAAAAAGAGAAGAAAATATCTCCCCATCAGGAAATTTGCCTATTAACACCCCAGACACAAAAGTCTCAATGGAGCTTTTCCCCTCCGAAGCAGCTAAAATGTCTCTCACTGATGGGAAGTCTAAAAATAAGTGCGTTCTCCGCAAACAGCTTAAAGATGTTGAAAATGAAAAGCAACAAAGGATGTAGAACGTATGAGTCACTAAATTACAGGGCTATCTTTCTAAGAGCAAAACAAAACAAAACAAAAAATAAAATAAAAAACAACCCTAAACCCCAAACCCTCCCCTCTGAAATTCATTGTTAGCGTTCTGGGTTTGGTTTGGGGCTGGTTTTGCCCCACAGTGCCTGTGCAGACAGTCATCTTATTTTTGTGGGCTGGCGAAGGGCTGAAATCTTATCCATTTTTATTACATGGTGTGCCAGAGCTGCTCTGTATAAATAATAAGAGTAAAACCAGTCTGCTCAATGGCATGAGCAGGAGGTGCTTTTCTCTCGTACATGGGCATTTCTGTTGATTTTTTTTGGAGATAACCCCCCCTTGCACGAGCTCGCTGGATGTCAGGCTTTCTCGTCGGAAGGAGTGTAAGTGTACATTTGTCTCGACAGCATGTTCTCCTGGCCCCAGCTAAGCCACAAGTGTTTGGACTCTTGGTTGAGAGCGAGCAGATTTTTGTGGGTGTAATCGCATTTGTCTATAGCTTTAGTTTGTTGAGATAATGTAATTTAAAGGAGTTCTCTGTTCAGGGTTTGTTGGGTGGTTTTTTTATTTTCCTCCCCTTCCCTGAAGGTCTCATTTCGTGATGAGCTCCGCTGGGGTGGACTCTGTTGCAAAACTGAAGCTTTTTTAGCATTTTGCAGATGAGCTCGAATCAAAATCTTGGCGTTCGAGGCAGCGGGGAAGTGGATGGCCGGGTGCCAAACCTGTGCCTACATCTGATGTGTGCAGCCAGCCCCGGTCCCTCTGCCGGGCTGCGGTGAACCCTCACGTCCTCGCAGATGGTAGGGGCTGGAGATGCAGCTCTGCCAGCGCAGCCGTGGCCCGAGCCCACCATTAGCCTGTGCGATACCCTCCCCGGGGTCTGAAGGAGCTGGAGGCCGCCCCTTTCCACCCCTCATCGTCGACTCCTTCATCCATCCTCTTCCTCGCTGTGGCGAAGGGCGGCAGGACCCCCAGCCCCTTGCGGTAGCCGGCTGGCACACTCCCGGCCCAAATAGCCCATCTGGCAATAAATCAGTTGCCCGAGTTGGCAGGTACGATAAAGGCTGTGCACAACGATTGTAAATCCTGGAGCGGAGCTGGCTCGGCAATGATTTAATTTAGATATTTCGTTCCGAAATGCGCTAATTAAACTTCAGAACAAAGCATCCAGTGCAAAAGCATAGAGGGATAAAAAGTAAAACTCAAAGTTTCTCCTGGAATAATTAACCATCATTAAAACATGAAAATCCAGGCTAGGGAGCAATTGTACGCCTTCCACAAAGCATTTCATCAGAAATAATGGGATGAAATTAAGCAATACAAAAATGTAGGCTGAAAGTTGAGAAACTTATCCTGCTCGTGAGAGCCATTAGACTGTGAAATGTTGCTGAGCCCTCCCCAGGGAGCGGCCGAACGCGTATTTCTCAGGATGTTTAAAACTGGACTGGACAGAAACCCCTTCCCCAATACTGTGGGGAATAATTATAGAGCTTTGTGCTTCAAAGGGCCTTATGGATCTTTTGGATTTCTAATTTTGGTGGGTCATCCCTAAGCCAGCCAAGCTATTTCATTTCAATAGAGGACTTTCTTATCTGAGGGACCTCTAAGTTTGACCCTACAGGCCTTACATCCAGATATTATAAGGGCTATTTTTAAGACGCCAGCCTCTTCTAAAATCATACGCTGGCTTGCCCTGCCTCCCCTTGGACACCGCATTTATTGCTGCCATATTTAGCGCCTGCCCGCCCCACGCTTCGGCCGCCACTTTCCTTGGGCTCAAAAGAACAAAAAAAAGGAGAAGAAGAAGAAACGGAGAGACCTCACGGTGCCCACACAACCTTGCGTTTGCGCAGCATCTCCCCGCGAGCTGGAGGTACCCAAAAGTGATCAGCCTGAGGGGTGTACAACAGCCTGACAGCAAATTACATCCAGCCATAACCCACTTGTTGTCGGTAGAGTGACAGCTCAGCGCTGACAGTGACAACTACCACCGGTGCCCAACAGGCAGCCGGGCAGGTCTCTGACAACAGCCTCTCCCCGGCTCGCCTAATTTTTCAGCGCGTTGCTTTGTCACCTTAGTATTATGTTGTCTCTCGCCGTATCATTTTTCAGGAGCGCAACGGGAAGGTCTCGGGGCTGATTTCCACGGTGGTCCTGCTCCTTCTGGAGACACCATCACCCCGGGACCTGCCCCCTCAGCCAGGGCATCGTCTTCAAAACAGGGGGTTTGACACTACCGCCTCTGTATTTTAACAAAGAAAAAAGAAAAAAAAAAAAACCAAACAAAAACTGGGCCGCTGGCTGGTCTTATTTATGCGGATACAAGTTTGGAGGTATTCTGGATATATTTAGGGAATAATGAGAACTTGGTCCTGTAACAAATTTTAATAATAAATATATAGGTCTAATGGCTTTTCCAGCTACTGTTTTCAGCAGTGAAGGTTGGAACCTTTTTGGCTAATGTCTTCCAGAGCTGGAGGAAAGGAAATTAGCTAAAGGCAGAGAATAATGTTCTGCAACTGAGAGGCTTTGCCCCCCACTTTACTCACGTAAGCAGCCTGGCGGAAGGAGTCGCAGGTGGAAGTTTCCTTCTGGATCAAGCGAAAAGGAAATTAAAGGCAATTAAAGGTAAAAGGACCTGAAGAGATGGATCGGAGTCTCACCCTGTGAAACAGCGTCTGGTCCCATCATGCGGCTTCCCCCGACGGTGCTGAGGGCCGTGCTGCTGGAGCAGGAACCATCTCACTAGGCAGAGGAATGCCAATAACTTAACAAAAATGGTAAAATTGCAGAGTGTAGCCAGGCCTGCACAGCCCTGATGGTTTATAAGGGACTTGGACCATGGATAAATTCCTGCATCCCGATCCAGGCCCAGGACCCGGTGAGCAGGCACGGGGCGAGGGGCTGAAGGACGCAGAAAGCCCGTGCTCGGGCAGGACAGCTGAGCTGCTGAAGCAGAAATAGTTTACTGTCAATGGAGATGGGATGTCTAGTTTGCATCGGGAGCCAGAGAAAGCAAAAATCCCACGGCCCTGTGGTTCCTGAGCTGGCGATCACGTTCCTTCTGATGGTAAAATCCCAGCACGGGGGTGGCATGACCCACGAGGCCTAAAGGAAGGCGAGGGGAAGGATTTTACATCAGGAGATCACAACATGAAAAGATGTAAATTAAACACCTTTGAGCCATAAAGTCAACACTTATTCTGAAGGCTTTGTTCAATGCTCACACGCTTGTGGGAGTGCTGCCGCAGATGCTGGGTGGCTCTCCGGGCTGTTTCCTGGGTCCGACTGAGGCAGTTTTAGTTGATGTGTGTTGAGTCTTGGCTTCCCATTGCAGACTCTTCTGCAGTCAACTGATTTCATCATCAGAACATCTCTCCATGTATATAGCGTAATTGGTCTTTAGTTGAATTTCACCCCACTGGAAGTAGCCTGATCCAGCTTTCCGCAGGTACGGCTTTTTGGGTGGCTTTGCCCGTACCAGACAGTGATCCAAAGAGCACGTGCCCCTGCTGCATTCAGAAAGGGAAGGGGAAAGACAATCAAGCTCCAGTGAGCTCCAGCGAGCCACTGAACGTGACCGCAGTAAGGAAAGGTGTCCCCTGGCTGATCTGTGGCGGTAGTTTTAACTCAAGCTGAGAATGCTCAGCAAGCTGGGAGAGGTTGCGGTCCTTCAAGCACATGTTCTACCACTCCGGAGAAGTCAGGACCCCCTGGACCCGCTGGCATCCGCGATTTGTCGCTGTCTGCTCTGCCCCTCTGCCCTCCTCAGTATGGAAGAGAGAGGGTCGGGCGGGCTGGCCGGGCTGGGACACCGACTTCTGGGACACACGCACCCCTTTGTGAGCACAGGAGCCACGTGCGGACGTGGTTCCTTCTCCTCCATTGCTGTGCCTCAAAAAAAAACCAACCCCAACCGGCAGCTTCCCCC
>NW_009649189.1:555133-567676 GCF_000708025.1 Charadrius vociferus | reverse complement strand
CGTGTGTGTGTGGTTCGTTCACGGGTGGGGTTTTTCTTTGGCCGTGTGCGGTTGTGGGCGCGCACACGCGTGTTGGGGGAGAGGGGCACGCAAGTTGCCATGGAGCAGCGTAAACATCACTTTTTTGCTGCCCAGGGGAGCCCTTTTGCTTAATTTTTTGGGGCCCTCTCCTCGCTGGTGCCGTGGATGATGTAATAAGCGCTCGGTATCTATGCGGTGTCCTGCTCTTGTGGAGTTAGATAAGAATGAAGATCCCAGAGCAGAGGGAGCGTCCGCCATCTGTTTGAATGGACGGGTCTTAATGAATCTGTCAAAATCAACAAATGTACGCGACGGCGGCGAATTTGGCCCCAAACACCTACTGATGCCGCTGTCGGCAACCAAGAGACTCCCAAAGAGTGTCCTGCCCGTCGCCCAGGTGCCTGCTAATAGCTTTAATGTATTCAGCCCAGCCTCGTTTTATTTCAGGGATAATTTCCATCACCAGCTTTAATACATGATTTGCAGTGATTGCCTCCTGATTTCCCCACTTGAACAGCCAAAGGAAGGCGTTGAGGAAGGCTGAGCCGCTGTGCTTTGCCGGTGTCCTGAGCGTGAGCCGCTTCTCCCGTTACTCACCGGCAGCTCAGACCTTTTTCCACCCACCAAGTTTTTACTGGTTTCCACCTAGCACCTGCATCCCCCTTAGTACCCGCCGCACCGTGTCGCGCTCGTTCGCCAGGCGCCTTGCAAGCTCGTCTCGGCGGCTCTCCCTGCGGGGGGGTTTTGGAGTGTGTCGGAAAGTCGTCGGGATACAGACGGGCGCTGTGGGGAAATGATAGCGGGACAAGATCAGGCATGGGAGCGGCTCGCTGAGGTCTGGCCGGGCTGCGGTCACCCGTAACGCCGCTGGAGGAGGGGTGCGTGATCCCATCTCGCTCGATGTGCTTGCTGGACTGCCAGAGGATCTCCTCATTGCCTGGGAAATCGAATTTCCCCGTTGTTCAGCTGTAAAACAGCTGCCCGAGGCCGTGATTGGCAAAGGACTGGATCACCCAGGTTGCTTACATCACGTAGGCAGCTGCCACCGAAATGACACACTTGATTGAAGGCCAAAAGAACCATATACGTAACTGCCTGTGATTAAGCTCCATATGATGCCTCAGAGCAAGTAAAAACCCCTCCTTCAGCTCATCTTGTTTGTAACGAGACAACAAGCAGGGATATCATTTGGGTCATGTTGTGGCTTTTTGGGGATTTTTTGGATTTTTTGATTTGGGTTTTTGGTTTGGGTTTTTCTTTTTTTTTCTCTCTCTCTTTTTTTTTTTTTTTAATTTTTGCTTCTGGCTGTAAACTTCCATGACCTGCACCAACCCGCCGTCACACCCTCGCGCGATGCCCCATGAGAGCCTGGTGCTGTAGGTGTGCTGGTAGCCGGGAATACAAATTTTACCAGGTAAGAGCTTCCCAATGCCTTTTTTTTTTTTTTTTTTGCACAAGAAATATTCCAGCTGGTGTCATTTGGGGAGGGAGAGGGTCTTTGCACGCGTCCTTTCCATACCGGCATGCATGTTGGGCGGTGCGACTTTATTTCTGGGAAGGGTTTGATAGGGGAAGCTTTGTCTTTTCAGTTTTTGGAGTCTTTGTGGATGCTGAACTGTTTCCTTGGAGTATGCACTGTACCTGTAGATAATTCCTCTCTGCACTGCACCTGTAGATAAATATCCTTCCCCTGGCTCCGGCGAGGCAGTTTGCATATATCCGGGATGAATTCCCATCAGGAGGGGAGGGTGGGGGGCCCGGGCCAAATCCTGCACCGGGTGAAACTTCCAGGTGGCGTAAGGACCGCAGGGGGTCTCCTTGGGGAGGGCTCTGTCCTGCAGGAGCTGGTTTCTGGTCCTGTGCTCTTTGGCAGGGTGTAGACCTCGCTTGGTTCTCACGACACCTTCCCTGAAGTTTTCGGTGGGGAAGGATGAGGCCGGGGCCCGAACCTGCAAACTGAAGGATTTCATCAGTGAACAATGACACTTCACTGGCATCTCCCAGCCGGCGAAGCCCAGGGCAAAACTTGTCTTGCAAAAAGAAAAAAAAACAACAAAAAACCCCAAACCCACAAACATTTAAAGAGAAATCCTTTGCTCAAATGCTAATTTGAACAAATTCTCCTTCTTTTGGTGTCTCAGCTGCGTGGGGAGACGGGGTCGTACCTCCTCTCGCCGTACTCGCACTCTCCCTGACTTCATTACCGTGCAGGTTTTGTCCAATCGTAACGTGCTTGAGGATTATGCTGACGCAGCTTTTTCCTACCGTATCATGATATAGGGGCATATATAAATATAGGTGGATACATAAACAACAGTTTTGTGGCCAATTGTCCGGGTTTTCCTTCGACAGACTATCCCCAGCCCAGTCTGGGTAGGTTTAAATGGCTGGTCCCACGCAGCTCGCCCAGCCGCCAGAAAACCTTCCTCTGTAAGTTACAATGCAAGGCAAGTCCTCTCATTTTATTTTGCTTTAAACGGCCTCGTTTCTAAGCAAAATCATTGCTTGACCAGGGGTGAGATGATAGTACTATGCATGTTTTATCCTCCGGAGTTATCGTGAACTGAACAAAATACCCACTGAGAAACTACTGGTATTAGAAATACCAGTAAACATCATTTTAGTCGATTTGTGCACATATAACTTTATTGATTCAGCATGAAATATGGCAGGCAATCTATTAGGAGATGTAAAATGAAACAGGCAGAGCCTTTTCAGAATACGTGGGGAATGTAGAATGGGATTGAGAGCGTTCATTTTAGCCAGGTGGATCGCTAAGGTAAACTGCAATGATTTTTTTATGAGTCCTGTAAACAATACCAAGTCAGTTTTGTTCAGTTTTATACAGTCCACAGCCGAAGATGCATTAGTTAGCTCAGCTGTTAACTGGGGGAAATAATACATAGGGAGAAGCATTGCAAGACTGGGTAGTCTTTAATTGTATTTTTAACCTGTGAATGTGGTTAGTGGTGAAAGTGTAAGCAAGAAACTGAAGTAAATACGAGGTATTATGCAATAGCACTTGGGCTATAATGGAAAGAGAGCAATAGAAACAAACTGCTTTATAGGTCTGCTTTTAATTAAATGCAGTCTACTTCGATAAAAGCACTAAAACCTGAAAATGTTTCTCAGAATATAGAGATTAAGCAGTGGCAATTAAAGCCACAGTGTGGCTTTAGTCTGTGGAACCTGAAGCCCATGGGTAGGACATGGAAAACGTATAGAAATTCAGTGGGTGGTTCTAAAACTGCCCCCTCATTCCTTGAACTTCGTATCTGCTTGCGGAGGCTTACTGGGCATAATTGTGTATACATTTTTACAGCATGATAAAAGAAAACCTTGAACATCTGCACTGCATGCTGTCATTAGGTCTGTTCCTAGCTGAAGCTTCCAAGCAGCATATACCTCCCTTTTCCATATGTTATCGAGCTGTTTCCCTCGGATGGAGGTTTCGGATCCATGCTGGTCCTTGCCGGTAGCCATACCCCGCTGTATCGGCACCCCAACAGCTCCGCTGGGCACCTCGTGGGGCGCAGGCGTGTCGAAATGGGGTGCCGCAGCACAGCGGAGTGCCGTGTTGGTCTCTCAACCCCCAGCGGTGAACCCATGCCCAGCGGTGCTGGGGATGGCCTGGTGGAGGTGCTGGTTTGAGCCGTCCCTTTTCCTCACCCTCCTGTATTTCCATTGTGGTCGCGTGTGTTTATTGTGATTCTTCCTCGTGGTATCGGCAGAATGGGTTTGGATATTTATAAATGCGGCACGGGTCAAAAATCTGGCTGCTTTGCCTTTTGGATAGGGCATAAGCGGATAATGGGTGTGCCCGTGGTCAGGCAGTGTCCTGGAGGATGCTTGCGTGGGATGACACAGGTGGCAGCGCGGTGGGCACATGTGCGCAGAGAGAGCGTCTGTGTGCAAAGAGTTTCCTTGGGATCTTCATATCCTCTCTGCCGGCACGTTAAACAATAACGTGAGCGAGCCCGAGAAGCTGGAAGCTTGTTCCACCGAGGGAATGGATGCCGCTGATATCCTGCACAAATTCCAGTTTGGCTTAATTCCTTCCTAACCTAAATTCTATCTGCGTTTGTACTCGCTGCCTGCCGGGGGCCCGATTCCGCAAAGAGGTCAGTAGGGCAGAGCCTCGCTGACGTTAATGAGTTGCAGCGAGCTTGTGCTCGCACCAGGATTGATCCCCTTTAATGAGGTTTTCTTCATTCCCCTCTATTTGCAGGACCATAGCTGTTTGCGTAGAGACGATGATCGTTTCGGAGGGTTACCCAATCCTGCAAAGCCTTAGGCAAACAGCTGAGCAAATAGCCCCTCGGCTTGGCTGAGCGCCACTGATGCTCCCAACCCGTCCCGGGGAAGGTAGCCTGAGTTTTGCTGTTGCCTCCCGTCATGGCTATGGCCACCCTGCCCCATGGGCATGGGTTTGAAGCCCCAGCCACCTTTGGGATGTGAACTGGGAAGCTTCTCAAAGGGTTTGAGGACGTATCTAGAGGCTACCGAGGATGTCACGGCGATGTGTTCTTTGAGATATATTTATGTATTCAGCCTTGATCTTAGATGATACGCTGCTCTGACCCCTTTTTAAAAACTGCAGTTTGACAAAAACGCCCTCTCTACACGAATTTTTTCTGCATGTTGGTGACCTCCACCAGGGCAGTGATTTCCCCATGGAGAGCTGTCGGCACATCAACTATTATGCAAATGAGATTCCAAATAATTGATCATCCCTGCCAGGTATTAAAGTTGGGAACAGCCAGCCCAAGAGTAAGTCACAGAAAAAACAAGAAAATGAAGTCTCCATAACTGTTTTCAATTATTCAGTCTCGCTGGTTCTCCTTATGTTTCAAGAAGAAACATGCAAATCTCTCAGGGTCTAGCTTGTTTACAGAGTGCTCGTGGGTTTAAAATACAGCCAGCATCACATTTCTGTTGTACATTTCCTTCAAATAAATACTGAAATAAAAATAAGGATGCTGTAATTTGTGCCACCCCAAGAGCTAAATACTGCGCTCCAGAAGGAAATGATCATTTTGGTTTCTTGGAACAGCTTTACTATAATCTTCCAAAGACCGGTAGCTCGCAAAGGAAGAAGCGCAGACTTTCTCAACACAGCTCAGCTCTCTCCGATAGGATCTGGCTTATTCTGAATTAAGGTCTCGGATGACGAGGCCCTCCAGCACGTCCTCAGACCCTGCTGAGTTCAGGGAGTGCTTCGGTGCTTTGCAGCATCAGAGCTCCAGGGCTCACCCACCTCTGGGAGGAGGTCCGTTCCTGCCCAGTGTTGTGCACGTATAGAGGTCATTGCAGGTTTGGGATCTACCTATATACTCTTCCCATAAGCAGCTAAATAGTTTCGTGGTTGGTGTTAAGCAGCTGCTCTGGGTGGACAACGCACCGTTGGGTGGCTGCCCTGGCCACCTTCATCAGTGGTGTTACAAGTCCTGCGCGCCCAAAGGCAGCCGATACTTCCAGTTTACTGCATGGACTGGTGCCATGAGCATAACGGTCCCTTTCTCACCATAGCCTGTTCCTGGCTTAATTGTAGTTAATAATAACCATCTTGGCAGTTCTGGAAACTTCTTGTTGGGGTAGGTCTTCATTTGGGTCAGTTGACCCTCTCCCAGCAATCAAACTGGGATCATCTTTTTAAATCTGGATCCTCTCTGGGCCATGGCATGTGTATGAAGATGCTTTCCTGGGGGAACTAATAGCCCTGAGTGGGGGCAGTGGGGAAATGCTGGGAGTGTATCTTGGTTTGAATCTCACACTATGATCTACCTCAATTTATATGAAAATTATTCCAGTGTTATGGTTACCCTCGCCTCTTTAATTACTTTCTGGCTCGTTTATATATGTTGATGGCTCTAGTCCTCATAGCTCCTAGGGAACTTTCTGTAGGAGCCATCAGCTATTGCTTTTAAAAAATAACCCTCGCCAGATGTCCAAAAGCCTCCTTTAAAGAAGAGGCCTGGCATAAGTCATATTTATTGGGAGTAATTAATTGTCCTGTTAAAAAACCTAAATGTTTTGGCATTTCATTAATAATATATAATCAGCCAACAGGCTATTTGTAGTGTGTTACTTTGTTAAATCTGCTGTAAAAATTGTCATTATTTATATATTTCATGTTTATAATTACTCATCTGTGACGCACTCGGTCTGTTATGAATAATCCATTGTATATTGTTTTCTTAAATAGGATGCTTGCTCAGGCTGCTGGGGGTGCCAGGAATCGCTGCTAATAATGTCTTCATGTCTGATTTATGCCTGTGCAGTGAAGGCAACTGGACATGAGTAAATGAACAGAAGCATGCTCAGAAAGCTGTCCTCAAGACACTCGTGATAAGCACTCAGCAGTTGTGAGTGAGGGAGAAAACGGTTAAACAGAGCAGGGAAACGTTTTAGAAACGCATTACTGGGGGCTAAAGATGCCCAAGTGACATGTCCTCGCTGTTTTGACGTCCTCTTCATCTCAGCTAAAAGCTCTGCGATGTGTTTTTTTCTTACTGCCAACAAGGACCTCATTACCCTATGCCATCAGTTAGTTCTGTATTGTCTTCTTGTGTTCTTCCACTCGGGGAAAAAAAAAAAAAAAAGAGTTAAGTATTTCAGAAAAAGAGAAATCTAGTATTTTTGTATTTGAAGAGCAAGGAGGGTTGAGGGGGTTGGTGTGAGCAGATGGGGATGATGGTACAAAGCCTCTCTTGCACCACTGACCTGCGATATGTGCTCAGCTAATGGTGCTCGGCGTTGACTTTGTCCATACCCCCATCCTCCGAGTGCCGGGGAAGCTGATTGCCGGGGGGGCCGGACACACACGACATGGGACAGGAGGAACAAACACCCTCTGCAGGCTGCCAGGGCGTCCCTGGGGGGAGGCACAGGGTGGTCATTGCTCCCCTTGGCAGTGTTAACTGGACAGTTTTGGTAGGGAAAAAAGAACTGAAGGTGAGGTGGAAGGCACCTGGGGCAGTGCGGAGGGAGCTGGCACATCTGTCAGCTGGATGGGTTCTCATCTCATGGAATTATAGAATCGTCTAGGTTGGAAGGGACCTTTAAGATCATCAACTCCAACCATCAACCTACCACTGCCAAACCCACCACTAAACCATGTCCCTCAGCACCACGTCTGCTCGTCTCTTAAATACTTCCAGGGATGGTGACTCCACCCCTTCCCTGGGCAGCCTGTGCCGTTGTTTGATAGCCCTTTCAGTGAAGGACTTTTTCCTAATATCCAATCTAAACCTCCCCTGGTGCAACTGGAGGCCGTTTCCTCTTGCCCTATCGCTTGTGACTTGGGAGAAGAGACCGACCCCCCCTCGCTACACCCTCCTTTCGGGGAGCTGTAGAGAGATCAGCGCTGATGCTGCTCAGCCTGTCGGGGTGTCTTCACAGACTCCTGTTTTTTAAGGCCCAGGAGGAGTGTCAAAGCATCTAATCTGGAAAACAATATATCACAAGCCATTAGATTTCAGCCCGTTAACTCCAATACTGAGCTCAGTAGCTCGCGCTTGGCTAAAGCGAGTGCTCCAGCTGGTCTTGTCTGGGAGACAGCAATGTGTCACTCCTTCTGGTAGTTTGTTCCAATGGTTAATCACCTTTGCCGTTTAAAAACTCTTGCTTAATTTCCAATTTGTGTGTTGATAGCCTTCATCTTCCCACCGCAGAAGCCCTTCGCCTTGAGATTTTAGAGCTTTTTAGGAGCCTGCATTGTTTTCCTCTCATAAACACTTACCATGGCCTCAAACAGTCTTTTCTCGGAAGCCCCTGGCCGATGAATAAATAAGAGCCATTTAGATGTGGTGCTGGGGGATATGGTGTAGGGGAGAACTTTGTAGAGTAGGGTAGATGGTTGGACTCAATGATCCCAAGGGTCTCTTCCAACCTAGACAATTCTATGTTTCTATGATGTGTGCCATGGGTCCTGTCACCTTGTAGAGGAGCTGAACCCATAGGAGGGAACGGGAGAGCCTCGTGCACGTGTGCTGCAGCCTCCCCAGGGATAAAATCTATTTCCAAACTGATTTTTTCATGTTTCCAGGTGAATTGGCGGGGGGGGAGGAAGGAAGGTTCAGAGATTTCCGTTGTGTTGTTGGCTTTTCTTTTACTTTTCGATATCGGCTCAAAAGCTCTCAAAACCCCCTGTGTTTTATATGAAGATGGAGATTTTTGAGTAACCCTGGCTAAGCCCAACCCCTGCAGCCAGAGGCCAGGGCAGCAGTGGCAGAAAGTGCCCCAGTGGCAGAAAGTGGGAGAGGGCAGCGAAAAACCTTGGGATTGCTGGCTGCGAAAGGCGAGGGTGAGTTTGGGGGCTAAGAGGAGCCTGGGTGACTGGACGAAATGCTGGTGAGTCGGTTAGGCTGGTTCTTTAATTATGCAGATTTCAGCCTGTTTGGGAATGGAGAGGGTCTTTATCCCCTTAGCGTGGGCTGTGCTTGCCCTGCAGATGCGGAGCTCTCATGTCATTGCGGTCCCCTCCTCCCGGCAGTTTAAGCTGAGGAACAGTCTAGACCATAGTTAAAAAACAACAAGCGACAACTACGGTTTAAAACTGTCCCACTGTGTTCTCACACGTTCAGCTTTCAGCAAGAAATGTGTATATTTTATGCTTGACCTGGGCATCCGCAGCTCTTCCTTTCTGCCACGCAGAATTCAAAGGCAGCCGTGAAGCTTCGGTTGTTTGGCAACGTGATGCCTTTTAAAAAGTGACCTTCCGCTTCTTTTTAATTTCAAATTTTCTGGAGAAGGCGGGGAAAAAAAACAACACAAAACCATCTGAAGCTCCTATCGCTTTGTAGTCCTCGAACCTGGAAGTTTGTCGCTCATGAAGTGCCTCTGTGGCACTACATCCATTAAGCTTGTCACTCAGACCTTGTTTTCTGCATTTCAGGGGACTTTCTTCCCAGTTACATCCTCGAATGCTGAAAATGGTCTAAGGTTTGCCAAGTCCCTTTACCCATTGATCACCACGGGGGATACTTTATTGCTGGTATCCCAACCCAGTATCTATCCGCAAGAACTCCACTTTCTTGGTCATTGCCTGAATTAGGGGAATATTTTCTTAGGCTTATGCCAATAATAATCACATAGAGCACGAATGCCGTGTACAGTGTGACAACGACAGGGGCTCATGTGGGTATGGGCGGTCAGGGCTAAAAGTGGGGGCCAGTTTTAATCTGTCCCTGTGTCACCACCAGCAAATGCACAGTGAGTCTCACCTGTCTCTGTGTGCACTGCGGATTGAGATCTCATGTTTGCCGTCCATACATCCTTGTAAAAGGTATGAAATTAATCTGGACGGATTAATTTGCTGCAAATATCATGTGTGTAAATGCTGGGTCTAGCTTCTGCTAAGAAAATGGGAGCACTGCTGTTTTCCAGAAGTAAAAGAAAAACCTTTTCAGAGGAAGCTTTAGGGCTCGCTTGGACTCGCAGCCCAGTGACTTTGCATTACAGTCTGAGGAAATTTGGCTTCCAAAAATGGTCCGGTGTGCTTACCGCTCTCTGCAGGCTGCAGCGGCAGGCTGGGAGCAGGGAGGCTCTTGTCTTTCTCTTCCTGCAATAGATCTGTTTATATAGAGCCTAAATGTGCCTTTCCTTGTGTTTTGGGGGATTTGGCTTTATTGGTATCAATAGCCAGAAAATGCAAACTTCCTCAAAGACTTTCCGCCCTGGGAGGATCTATTTTCGGGCTCCCTATACACCAGACCTTATTTTTCTCAATCCCAAGGCGCCTTTCCAAGACCCACTGATATTGATTTTGTAGCTACAGAAAAAGCCATCTGCCTGAGTGCACTTTCATTCCTCTGTCTCTTTACGCACCTGAGTTGAGGCTGATTAAACAAGACTTCTGCATTTCACTGCAGCCGCTTAAATCCTCACACCTCATTACAGAGCGCTCGATGTGCTCCCCTTCCCCTTCTCTGCATCCTCAGTGCTCCTCCCGGCGCCAAAAGGAGACTCTTTGGGCCCTTCAGACTTTCCTTTGGTAGCTCGGGCTCATATTGCGTTTGAGGTGCCAAGTTTGTGCACAAAATAAATTGAAAAAAGTAATCTTTAAAGCTATTGTTAGCAACAGCCAACACAGGTGAGAAGGGACAAAGTGACTTAGTGCTCTTCCTAGCAGAAGGATTTGGCCGAAGCCACGTGTCTGCAACAAAATGCTTGACTTGTTTTCCCTTAACTCTATTGGCTACAAACACAGAGATGGGGGTTTAGTCCAGCTCCATCGCTCCCGTGCCCAAGAGCACGGGCTAACCACGGCCCTCGGCTGGGACTGCCTCCTCGGGAGAGAGGGAAGGGGCACGGGCAGCAACGAAAGGAAAATCTACCAGAATAGCAATAAAGACTCTTTGGTTGCATCCCCTGACTGATGCTTCGTGCCCAGAGCATGGAGGATCAAATAGCCCAGGAATTTCCCAGGTCTATTTGCTCTGCTCTTCCCTTTGGATCCAGCTCGATATTGCACAGCCTACCTGAAAAGATAATGGCAATCGCTCAGCTCTAGGGAAAATGAGATAATGTTTTCGGAAGTCACTGCTCTTATTTGCCTTAAATGTTCTAATGTTGCTAAGCCCAGGGAGAAGCATCTTTAACACCGTTACTTCATTTGATGAATTTTTTAAAGGGTTTTAGAGCGAGCTGGGGGACTTTACAGCTACTGTTCCAGTTTCCTTACCATCTGGTTGCTTCATGGATTTTCTATGTATTCCTGTATTTTTTTTAGTCTGGTTTCCTAAGAAAATCAAGCTTACGCTGCTGTACTGCACGTGTGTGCTTGTCCACCTGTGTATGTGTGTTTTCCCATACTACCATCTTGAACCCGCTGCTCAACCTCAGCCAGACCTGTGGGAGAGATGGAGATCATCATTTTTCCATCTCCAAATGTTTCTCCACCAGCATCCTTTCTGCCTGGTCTGTTTGACACCCACGGGGCAGTGGCTGCGGGGCCGGTGGGCATCCAGGACTGGGACCTGTTAGGCCAGGTCCCATACAACCTGCTGGGCAGCAGCCAGGGTCTGCCAAATTTCAGCTGGATACATGATACTGGTGAGGCATAACGCCCAGGCAGTGCGAATGGTCTGGTGTGTTCTGTGCCTGAGGCCCTAAAAGTGGGATCAACTCTTGGGCATCACTTTGTGCTGCACGTAGGAGAGAGGTTAGCAAGAAATCTTTTCCAAATTGGTAACTACCAAGGGAGATCCAGGATCAATACAAATTGATCCTGGTTCCATCTTGTTGACTGATACTTAAGTTAAACCTTCCAGTTTAATAGTTGTGTGGATTTTCAATTGGGTCTGAAAGCCTTTTTAAAAAACATATCACAAGAGCTGGTGAAGAATGCAAACGGGAGCGAGCGTAGACATGTGAGCATCCTGTAACTGCCTTTTTTTTTTTTTTCCCTGATGGCAAATTGCTTATGAACATCTTATAAATTTCACAAATGTGGTTGTGCTGAAAGGAAAGAGAGAGGCTGGCAGCGCTGCTGCCGGGCGTTACGGGGGATGTAACCTGCTGGTGAGCTTGGCGCAGAGACTGAAACCTTGGCAAGGTACCATGGTAACATTTCCATACACATGTTTATGGGTTCTTTGAGGGCTTTTTGGTTAAATGTCAATGTTTTCATGATATTTTGCAAGGCGATTTCATTGCTCCAAAATCCCACTATGCCTTTGAAAACTGCTTTCGGCTTGCAAGTTGCTCAGTGGAAAATGTGTCTGTCTCAAGCACTCGGAGATGGAGAGCAAAGCTCGCTGCCTGCTGGGAGGCGTGCGGTACGGCTCTGTAAATTGGGGCGAGCGCCGGGGCGTCTTCCCCACTCCCATCCAGAGGAGGTGAGTGCACGCTGCTGCAAATTTAACACGGTGAAGAGACAGAAAGCCGTCGACACCCTGTGCTCCAGCACCAGCATCTGCTGCTGACCGAGCGTCCGGGAAGGGTATCACCATGGTGTAGGGTGGATCCCATCAGCACCGGGTCTCTTATGGTTTGAGTTTACCCAGAGTCGCGTCTGGCACTGGAAGGAGCAGCCGTAGGCAAGCTTAAGGTTAGCGTGTTTCTAAAACGGACATTGGGCCAATGCCAACCTCATGCATTTCAATAAGGCCAAGTGCAAGGTCCTACATCTGGGTCGGGGCAATCCCAAGCACAAATACAGGCTGGGCGGGGAATGGCTGGAGAGCAGCCCTGAGGAGAAGGACCTGGGGATGCTGATTGACCAGAAGCTCAACATGAACCAACAATGTGCGATCGCAGCCCAGAAGGCCAACCACATCCTGGGCTGCATCAGAAGAAGTGTGGCCAGCAGGTCAAGGGAGGTGATTCTGCCCCTCTACTCCACTCTCGTGAGACCCCACCTGGAGTACTGCATCCAGCTCTGGAGCTCCCAACAGCAGAAGGACATGGACCTGCTGGAGTGTGTCCAGAGGAGAGCCATGAGGATGATCCGAGGGCTGGAGCACCTCTCCTATGAGGAGAGGCTGAGAGAGTTGGGGCTGTTCAGCCTGGAGAAGAGAA
>NW_009649189.1:543076-554967 GCF_000708025.1 Charadrius vociferus | reverse complement strand
GGCTGGTGGGAGGTGTCCCTGCCCATGGCAGGGGGGTTGGAACTCGATGATCTTCAAGGTCCCTTCCAACCTAAACCATTCTATGATTCTGTGATTCTGGCTAAATTCAAAATGAGCCTGGGCCGATCTGGCTGTGCTAGGACAGACCTCCCGTTCCCAGACAGGCATCTGGCACCTACTTATTTCCACGAAGCTTTTGAGGTCTTTCAACATAGGGTGCTTTGCAAAATGTGGTGCATTGTTTGGCAAGCTCTCCCACAATCCACACCTTGCAGTGCCCCTTTTTGCCGTTCTCTCCCCCTGCCGTTGCAGGCTGGATTTCGACAGCAGGGCTCCCGTCTGCAGGATGCCGAGTGCTCCCGAAGCGCGGCTGTGCATCCCTGTCTGGACAGCTGGCGCTGGCGCTGCTGCCGGTCCGGTTTTGAGCATCTCTTGTCAAAACTGGAGGCAGGCTGAGAGGTGCTGGAATTCAGCAGGGTTTCCGTTGAATAATATCGCAATTTTAAAAATAATAATATACCTCGGTGGTGGAATTTAATCCAGAATTTCTCACTCTGGGATATCATGGGTGTCCCCCCCCAGTACTAAAACGCGTTACAGGATCCCAGGTGGGAGCTGATTTGAAGCACTTCAGCCCTCGACGGAGATGCGTTGTCATTTTTTTTTAATGGTTGTAGAAGTGAAGGCACAGAAAGGGATTTCAGAAATGCTTTAATGCACCTAAATGCACGGCTTGCCGCTACTCCGACAGCGGGTGAGTGCGGGGGGCTGAGCTCCCTTCGCCCCGGGGCCAGCGCAGGCGGGTGCTGCCATCCATCCCCAACCCCGTGGGCTCTTGGTGCGCTGCTGTCGCAGGGCAAGCTCCGCTGGGCCGTTGCAGGTGTGAGATTTAAATCTCTAGAATTTGGTAGGGTTTTGAAAATCAGTGTAATTGTTTTTACGTTGGGCGTGTGATTATCGAGAGAAAACATGGATCGATTGCTGCCTGAATATGCTGTGGTGGGACTGGAAGCTCATGAAGGCAGTGTGAAGGGCTGGAAGGGTCTCTCTACCCCTGCTTGTCGGGACCTAGAGAGGTACCAAAGCTGAGTGGGTAAAAAAGCTTTACCTCCCTGTGGGTAGGTAAAATTCTCGTCTTAGCGCAGAGCAGCATGTCAGAGCGAGCAATATATCAGAATGAAATACATTAATTGGCAAGTGCTGGGAAATTACAGATATGCTTAATGAAAAAGAAAACCTTGTTTACGGTTTCTAATGTGCTGCTGAAGAAAGTGGCTCCCAAATAAAAATACTTAAAATTACGATTAGGATTTATTTACATAATTACTGCAAGAGAAATTCTAGGTACGTGCTAAGCAGTGCAAGAGAAACCTCACGGCTTTTCTTCTTCGCTTTCCTGTGTCTTGAGGTTAGTTTGCTCTTGGTGAGTCTATTAAAGCTTTTACTAACTCAGTGAGGCAAGAAGGTATTTGTTACAAAATTAATGAATATATATGTATATATTTGTTTTATTGACTGTGGTAAGAACATATGGCTGAGTAAGAGCCAGATCATCCTTGTAATTGTAGTGTTGGCTGGAGAACGATTCAGTAGGTGGCTCTTATCTCTTTACGGCAAAGCACGCTGATGTCCCGGTGTGGCTGTAGTGGGAATGCCCTTGGAGGTCGTTTCCAAGGGGCCACATCCCCCACTGGTGTGAGTGAGATCTGCCAAAGTTGCCATATAAACGTATATTAATGGTCCGTTCCAAACCGTACTGCCCAGCGTGTCCTGGCCACCTTCCAGCCCCTGCAGAGACCCTGGGCCAGATCCTCGGCTGATGTCTGGGTGGCTCTGTTGACTCCGCTGATTTATATCTGCTGGCAACGTACAGTATAAAACGCAATAGGCCCATGATGGGGCTGCGCTGATTGAAACCAGCCAAGGGTATGACAAATCTTCCTCTTAATATTTCAATTGACTTTGGCAAACTCGCCTCTTTCTTGTGTATCCTAAATCAATGTGTAAGTGCTGCTGACAGTAATTTCCACTTTTGTCTGTGCAGATGGCTGCCCTTCACTAGGCTGCGGTGTTTATACCTGCTAAGTTTGCAAACACTTTTCTGCTACAGCCTCCCATTGAGCAGTATTTTTCCTTAGCTGTCATATTTGTGAGATGAAAATGTTCTTTGTTGGTCCCTGCTCAAATGTGAATTTTCTTCTTTCAGCGAGGGCCACTGAAGTCTGGAGCGGAGGCAGCGGTGCGACGTGCGTCTCGCTCAGCAGGGATGCTCTGGGCTGGGGGGTTGAACAGTTTTAGGGCTCTGGATGCTCCGGAGCAGGGCCTGAGAGCTTGTGTCCAGACCCTTGCATGCCTTTGAAAGTCGTGCTGCTGGATCCTATGACTTTTTAATTGCAAGTCAATGTAGACCTCTATGCACTATATAATTATTACCAAATAGCAAGTCTCTAGGCTGAAAGCGGCAGTATGAGCGCTGGGGACTCATATTGTCCTAAGGCACCGCTGTTCTGTCTCTGATAACTCTTGTTCAGCATAAAGAAGAAGCTGATGCTTTTTTGTTTGTTTGTTTAGCTCCTGTCTTAGACAGTAAATAAAATCTGTGATCATGCACCCAACTTGAGTGTGCGTTCCCTGCTATAGGATGCTTTGGTCCAGCTACTCTTTCAAGCCAGGCTATTATACTATTCAAATAAAACAAAGACAAATCACTTAAATAAGCCCTTCTCTTCCTTTTTCTCTCGTGCCCAGGGAGAAGATGCCATTCCACCATGTAACAGCTGGCTTGTTGTACAAAGGCAACTACCTGAACCGCCCCCTCTCCGCTGGCAGCGACAGCGAACAGCTAGCGAATATCTCCGTGGAAGAACTAGATGGTGAGCAACGTCCTTGCGGTTTTCCAAAGGGGGCTGGGATCAGGGAAAGGCTCATTTTCACCTTCTTGGTAGCGTTGTCATGCAATAGCCAAAGGTATTCTCCCCGTGAAGCAATGAGCAAAAGGCAGGTCAGAACTGAGATGGCTCAGCAGATCAGGGACAAAGAAAAGGTTCCCCACCAAAGTCATGTTGAGAGCTGTAGACTGTTTTTAGCCTCAGATTTTGTCTTTCTGCCTAGAAATAAGGCAGCTTTTTGAAAGAGAAAGGCTGCTTTTTATGGGCAAAACTTTGCAAGAGAAAAAGTTAAGCTAATATCTTTTTATAAAGATGTCTTTAGCCTTTCCTGGGAACATGCAGAGCTGAATCTGTCTTCCTAGCAAGTCTTCTCATTTGCTTTGTGGCTGTTCAAAAGTGAGGTTTCTCTCTGTGTCTCAATATAACAAGATGCATGGTGGTGGCTTGTGGCTTAAGAAGCTGGAAAGAGCTTTAAAATTCCCTTTTCCAGGTCAGTGATTGGGAGCACAGACCACACTCAGGCTGGCAAAGGCTATCAGGAAGGTTGTCCGCATCTGCTGCCTGTAGGATCCCATAATTTCCTCCCTAGAAGCTGGTTACTGCTAATCTCTTCTGCCCCGCAGATGGGACATGAGGTCAGGTAGACACCCAGTCTGGTTCGTGGTGAGGAGTCCTCTTTTCTAGGCATGTGTGGCTCACCAGGATCATTTCTAAGCAAAAGTTAATATTGTTGGCAGCTGGTCTTTGAGGGCTGTGGAACAAACTGAAGCTCTTGGTTTGCTTCCCAGTGGACATTTGGTACAAGCCACGATCATAATCAATGGTCTCGATGGAGAAGTTGATGAGGAAATGAGCAAGGGGATGGTGTAAGGTGGAAACGGTCCTTCCAGGACAGGTTGGAGGCATTTTGGCAAAACAGAAGGCCAACATTTCTGCCCACCCTCCTCCTTCTCACCTCTGCTTTGGTAAATTAGACCTTAGTTTTCAAGCCTTTGTCAACTTGGAACCTTTGGATTTGGTTTTGCGAGCTTTACGTTAACTTATCTTGAGTACAAAGAGTGTATTCTGAGTATCTGTAACTGCTTGTCTTCTGCCCAATGAGTATGTGCTGAATGCACATAGATGTGCCGTGAGAAACCACTTTCAGTGCAGCTTGGGTAAGACCCTGAGAACACAAGGACTGCAGAGGCGTCTTCTGGGCTCTTCTGCGTTACAGGAGCTTTGCTTGAAGATTGGAATTAGTGAGCAGACCTGAACCGGCTCAGCTTTTGCGCATCCTATAGATGACAATTTATGTTGCAAGGTAAAGCTTAGCTGTTGTCCCTATTCAGGGTGACAGGGGTTGGCTGAGCAGACAGGAGGACGTTGGATGAGGTCTCACAGTTTGTTTCAAATGCAGAGAACAAGAGGTTTTCTGCTATGCCTACCCTGATTAGAGCACATCTGCTGGAACTGCCTTTGAGCTTTGCAGACAACCATCAAGAGCTGATTCAAGTGGCACCAGGGCTGCAACCCGCTGTCGGAGTTGCACGGGGGAAACTTTTCTTTAATTTTTCCCCTGCTGTTTGCTTGGAAATGGTGTGTGGCTGGACGTGGGGGGGGGGGGGGGGGGGGGCTGGTCTCCTTTCCATCCTTCCCATGTCTCCCTGCTGTCAGCCCAAGCCACATCGGGTGGGCTGCGAGCTTCGCAAGCCCTCTGGGGCATCGCTTTCCCACCGGCGGCTCGGGGCTGGGAGCAGAGGCTGAGGGAGGCAGCGGGGCACAGCCCCACGGCCAGACCCGCCTTCCCCGAGGAGAAACCAGCGCTCGAGAGGCTGCGGATCATCTCCGTTAATTAACGGCAAATGAAGCGAATTAGGTGTAGTGGAGTCGTCTTTTGAGAAGGCAGCAGCCGAGTCGCTGCTAATGCGAGCGCTGCATCCATTTAATGTGGTCGGTGCCCCATTATAACTGTGCTATTGAATTGGAGAGCAGCAGAGTTCATTCATCTCTGTTCACAAAGAGTATCCCCCTCATTCTTCAGGAGAATGGTTAGGGCTCTTTAACTAATCATCCATTTATTCTCTGCCTGTTAAGCACAGGCTTCTTGTTAGAATTTAGGTTTTTTTTGTTTTTTTTTTCTGACAGCCTTTTGCTTTACAAACACCTGTTTTCGAGGGCTTTGTGTCTTTGCCGTGAAGATATGCCCCAGTTCTTAGCCTAGCAGAGAAGAGCTCAACCTCAGGCCATTATTTTCCCCCTGCAAACACAGAAGTGGTACTGAATTGATTCGTGTCCGCTAAAGCTGGAGCAGCATAAGAAGCCGGAGACACTTTTCTGTGTGCCAGCTACCAGAGCACAGCCCAGCCACTGGAAATTATATGTAATGTTAGCAGTCACTGTCTTAACTGTGTTTTGTCACTAAGGCTAGATCAGTGCCCAGGTGTGCTGGTAATTGGTAAAGGTACAACTGTTGACTGCCCAAACCCAAAACAGAAATAGCCTTTCTACCTTTAAGCATAAACTATCTCAGGGTGAGGAACAAAATGTTCTTCCTGGAGAAGTTAATGTCAGTGTATGGGAGCTTTGTGTATATATCAAGCTGTGATAGCTCGATGCCAATAACATATTTGCATTTAATCTTACAGGCTGGGAAAGAGGTGCCAAATTCTCCTTGGTTTCTTTTTCAATGAGATTTTGGTCCCGAGGGAGTTCCAGCCTGTTGAGAAATTCCAGTCACACGTATTAAATTATTAAAGGTTTGAAGCTGGGGAAGTCAGTGGGAATTTTCTATAATGCTTCTCTGCACTTGCAGAGAATGCTCCAACAAGTGGCTGATCTGTCGTTTTTTTTCCAGCAGATTTTTTTTTTTTTTCGTGTCTAGCATTGCGTGTCTTAATGCCGTTGGCTTTGGGAAGGATTTCTGCAAGTGAGGGCTCTGGGATGCTGCAGGGTGAAGGTGCTGCGCAGCCGGGCTGGGAGGCAGCGGGTCTCCCCCGGCACCTCCCCGCAGCGCATACCGACGAACGCTCGGCGTTTGCAGCCTGCGGTCAGCGCGTGAAGGATAATACGGAGATCGGGAAATGAAAAATATTTCTGACTTCAATTAAAATACGGGGGAAGGAGTCTGGGTTTTGGGATGAACGCGTACCGTTCGGAGCTGTGTGCTCAAGGTACTGCTCTGCGTCTTCTCCGACCGGTTCTTTTTCTCCTATGAAAACTTTTCCGACTTGCATCAGCCATCTGTCGACTTTAACTCCACTCTGTTTTTTTCCATCCTGCTTTAAATACTATGCTGGCAGTAAGGGAAGAGGCTGGAGAGATAGCAGGTCACTCTGCTGATGGCTTGTCTATTCCTAGCAGCGGTGTTTGCTATTTGCGGTTCTGTAGTAGTGTGAGGGTTTTTAGAAGCTGTCACCGTCACAAAGGGAATTAACTCGCAGAAAGCTATATTAGGCGATACTTAACTTTGTAACATCAAGTAAGTGACGAAGTTGAAAGTGGCAGGCCATCCATAACCTGTCTCATAGGGACCGCCAACTACGGTGGGGTTTCGGATGGAAGTTATTGCCATATGCTTAGCGGTTTCTATGCATGAGATTATAAATTAAGGCTGGGAGGAACTGTTTTACATATAGATTTTCTGGCTATTGTTGGTTGACATAAAATTGTGGCACAATTTGTGCATACTCTGTGGTTTCCACATCCCTTTAAAAACCAGATTCTGTCTTCACATTACGAAGCTCAAGGAGTATTTTTAATAAAAAATGGTGGATGGAAATCATCATGTCAAGCTTGAGTCATCCACCTCCATAGGCACTATCTAAAGGGTATTGTCAGGAGGTAAAAACATTTCCATAGTAGGAATCTGACAAATATCACCTGAAGGGAGGCACATGCATTCTAAGTAGGCTTTGCAAAAAGTGGCTGTGAAATGCACGCTAGTCAGTGCCTTGCAGAGAAAACCCAAATGTGAACCACAGCAGCAGCTATTTGCCCAGGAAGACATCAGGATAAATCCTTACCTGACCCAGATTCCTTTGAAATCAGCAGTGTCCGTGCAGGAGGAAACATTGCTGCACAGCCGCAGGACAGCTATGGGCATCTGGTGCCTTGGACGAGGTTAGCCTCCGGCTCAGGTGGGGTCTGTGGCATCTACATGGCTTTTTCTAGGCTGAGGGATATTTCTCTATTTTTTGTGGTTGTATGCATCAGCCGGGCTGGTGTGATACGATCCTTAAGGTTGAGATCCAGAGTGGAAATGCCAGTGCATGGTTTTGCCTGCCTAAACTGGAGACGTCAGCAGAGCAACACGTGAAATGGGGGCAAAGCTGCTGGCTGAAGGAGCTTGGGGTGCAGTAGAGTTCAAGGCAGGAATCTGGGGACTTCCCTCACCACGGGACTTTTCCATCGCTGTAGATTATACACCACGTTGCAGGACGTGTGTTACCTGGTTTCTGCTTCTTCCCAGCAACCTCCCTTCTGCCACCTGCAGAAGATCTTAACTGGGTTGCACTTTCCTGGGCTCCTGTGTAAAAGTCAACCATGAGGGGCTTCAGCATATACTGGGAAACAGCTCTTGAAATAATTTAAAAGGCATGGTTAAATGATGGCCCATATGGATTTTAAACGAACAGTTGTCTCCCACGTGCCAATAATGCAGGCGATGCCAAGTGGCTGAAGGTGTGTTGGGGCTGGAGCTGGTTCTGGGATTCCAGCAGCACGGCGAGGTGGGCAGTCCTGGGGCTGGTGGCATGCTGGGTCCCTTCTGGGGGACACAGCGGGTAAAGTAGTCCCACATCACAAACACAGCCATGCCATCCTAGCACTGCCTCTGAAAATAAGGCCAAAATCCAGGGAGTTTACCCTCTTGAGCATGTCTGATATGACGGTCCTTGGACGCTCTAAGTCCTGGGAAGGGAGGGACCGTGATGCTGCAGAGCACTGTCACCATGCAGTCTCATTGGGGGGTTGTTATTTAGCAGAAACCCAATGAGCCACGAGGATTGTGGCTGATCCAGAGCCTCGTTCACTCCCGTGTTATCAGAAAGGCTCGATAGACAGCCCCTTGCCTGCTGGAGCGTAGGGGCTGCTGTGCGACTCCGCACCTCTCTCTCCGGGTGTTGGTTTTGCTCTGGGTCCGCTTGTTTGCTGGCAGAGATTTGAACGCCGCTGATGGGCGCAGGAGGTGAAGGGGCAGGCAGATTCCCTCCAGCCTCAGCAGCCAGCTGGCTGCGCCGTGTCGGCGGCTGAGACTGATTATCTTTGGTGTCCCAGGTGAGATCAAACGGTGTTTTAGCGAAGCAATGTGCTTGCGGAGGGAAACCCAGGGGGGAGAGGCATTAGTCACTTGACTGACTCATGGAGGAGCAACAGGCTGAGTCTGCTCCACTCGGCTTTTTGTCCATGGGAAGGGAAAAAAAAACCACAACACTTGGAAAAGGGGAAAGAGAAACAAAGAAGAGAGAGCATCCTGCTGGTGAGGAAGGAGTTGCGAGGATATTCTCCTGGGATAGGAGACATAGCAAGGGGGAGCGTGCTCTGCGCATGGATTTGTGCACGGGTCTCCAAATCCATGCTTCAGTGTACGCGCTGCAAGCGGCCTGTTAATTAAGTGGATGAAACTGTATAAAGCTCATTTTCTCTTTCGCAGAGTTCTTTTTAAAGAGAGGTTTATCCACAGTGTCTCCACTGTGAGTGAGTGTGACTGGAAATGGAATAATTTATGTCGTATATTGGGCTTTAATAGTGTTTCGTGTCTTTGAATATAAAACTGCGGCATCACTATGCAGATTCTTCTGTGGACAGAAGCAGCTGTATCTCACTTCTGCTGAGCTCCTTCTGCTCATTTTCCAGTTACGTATTTTAATTACAGTGTGGGTTTCCTTGGGACTTGGTAGTTTCTGGTATGAAGCAGCCTCCATTTAAAAAAATCATGAAAACTGGCACAGTGTTCATGTTCTGCAGAGTATTATTTGTGCGTTCGCTCCGGACGGCGCGTGTCCAGTGGAGGAACGGAGCTGCTGATGGAGAAACGGTGGCGACCTGTCCCAGGCTGCGTGCCGGCTTAGCCCTGCTGAGCTCCAAGGGAATTCACCGGGGGAGAGATTTATAGTTACCGACCACCGTGCTCTGCCCGAGCCTCATTAGTGGTCTCCAGATATTGGCACTGACTGGAGCGGGTGGCAGACACGATGCCCCTGCCCCGCTGCAGTGCTTCTGGAGGGGCTCGGTTCCCCTGCCCTGGCTTCGGGGAGCTTTCGGGGAGCTTTCCCCACCTTTCCCAGAGCCATCCTGTGTGCCACAGACAGACAGACCTCCATCCAGCTCCAGCATCACTGATCTTTCACTCTCGGCCTCCAGGAAAGCTTTTTTTTTTTTTTTTTCCGTTGAAATTAGAAGTGCTTCCCACCCCAAACAGGCAATGACAATGTTTGGACACCCAAAGTGGCTGAGCACAGGGAGGTCTGGCTGCTATGGGTTTCACCAGAGAGGAAGACCATGTCTTGAAGGTTTTACCTGCTGCATTGCCTTAGGGACCATTGGGCCTTGAAGATCCGTGTGGTTTCTCCAGCACTAGAGATCGTCATCAGGAAGGTGGCAGAAAGCTGTGGATTGGGGGGAAAACGCCAGAACAGCGAGTATTTCCACCCTCCAATGCCGTACAGCCCAAGGCGCCAGCGCTTTGGCAGGTTGGTCACCCAGGGGGAGAAGCATTTTCCCGGGTGCAGCCTTGGGAAGGGCTCACAGAGGGGCTTGTCCCCCTGTCCCACCCCCCCTCTGCCAAGGGGATGATATGTCACCTGGACTCCTTGCCTCCAAAATACAAGAACGGGCATCAGCATCATCTCTGAGGAAAGAGTCCTTACAGCAAGAGAGTATAAATAAAATGAGATTGGCTGCCAACAAATTAGAATTACAGGGACACCATCTGGACAACAATTAAAGAGATTGTTTGAACTCCAGCTATGCTGACATAGTTATAGGAAACTGGCTGGCGAGCAAACGAGTCACTAGTGGTGGATATTCAGCTATCCTTGCTCAGAGGCTCGAGGGTTTCTGGCTTATTGTGTTCACCACAAAGGAGCCTCTTGAAGCTAGAAGATGGTTTTGGGGAGAGGGACGCGGACTGCGTCTTCATCCAGCTCCTTCGAAACCTGCTGGTTGTTTCTCACCGCAGAGGTGCTGCCGAGGCTTCAGTGCTCCCTGACACGCCGTGAATCGCGCCAGGCCGATGCTCCTCGCAGCTGTTTCAGACGCTGCCCCTTCGCCTGCGAGCCGGGCTCTCCGTGGAGCGAGCTGATAACTCGCTGCCCGCGTCGCCTCGGGCCACGGGAACGGAGCAAATTCAGATCAAGAGCTAAACATGCTTTAAAAGGCATTTAAATCTTGCTGCGACACGTTTATACAGATTTTAATATGGATTTTTAATTTTTTATGCAAGCTTCTAGGCTGGATCATTAATTTTACAAGTTCCTTCAATCCCTTGCCTTAAAACCCTGACTTGAGCAAGTCGCTCCTACTCTAGTAAGTGTTGCTGTGCGGACTCAGGGGTCTCATCCTTACCTGCAGCCTTGGTCCTCTGCAAATGTACTCCTTGGGCAGTGGCTTTTAGCTGTGTATGGAGGATGAGGCCAGGGTAGGGTCACTGTGCTCATACCTGTAAGGACGTGGCACACACGCAGGGGGTGGAAGCAAAGCAGACTAAACGCTGCCGTCTCCCCCATTTTTGAGATGAAGGTGTAGGAGAGGTGTGGGCATGGCAGGGTTTTGGTGTGCTGTACGCTATCTGCACACCCAGATGGGTGACCACCTCTGAGCACATCGTTTCTTGCTGGTCTGGCTCCGAATGAGCTCCTTTGGGATGCTGTCACTCTGTCCGCATCATCTTTCCCTGCAAAGGCAGACACCGATTTCTGACCCGGATCTGTGGCTTTCAGGGCTGAGCATTGCTGGCGGTGCCACGGGAACAGAGATTTTGGCTGAAGCCGCCTGAGAACGTCTTACCCACTTCAGAAATGGAGGCGATGGGGTTTCTTTTTTGAATTGGGCGGGAAGTGCCCGGCTCCTTCCTGAGCCACAGGGCCGGGGCACCGGGGAAACCTCAGCTCTGAGGAAGCCACAGCAGCTCTGGAGAGTCAAGCAGTTGGTCCTCAGCTGAAAATGACCCTGATAAGCCATTTCTTCTCATTTAACTGCACAGACAGAGGTATGAACCCAGACTCTGGGTTTCAGCTGCCTTAGGCATCCCCTGCGTGGCACTGAGTGCTATTTATTTCATTTCGCGGGGCCTCCTCATCGATGCTGGGCTCGAGGGCTGATGCATGGTTTGAAAAAGACACGGACAAGCTGCCATTAGAGTGAGTTGGAAGATGAATGGCTCAGCGTGCCCGTGAATCCCAGCAGCGTGGACCTGAGCGAGAAGACCTGAGAGCTGGCATGGGTGGTGGCAAAGCGCCGGAGCAGGATGGACCTGAGGGTCCGGTGAGCACTGCCATGTCTCCGGTCACACAGACGGTGTCTTAGGGTTAGTCAGCATTAGGCTTTGCAGGTCCCTCCTTTAATTACCATGGGTTTTAATATTTAAGGCTTCAAAGGTTACGGCGATGCTCTGCATGCTGTGCACCTGCCCATTTTGTGGTTGTGATGCTGTGGACTGTCAGGTGCTCCTCCAGGTTGTGGAGATCGATATTTCAGCCAGGCTGTGTGAGTTCACTGTGTCTTTCAGCACGTCAGCTTTAATCGAGTCACAGCAAACCATAAGCAAACCTGAATCAATGGCCTCCATTGGAGCAGCCACCTCACCAATGCCAAAAGAAAAGGCAAAAAGCCTCTGTTCAGCACTGCAGCTATGCGCTGTCTATACAGGAACACTCAGAAACAGGTTTGCCCCCTAAATAATGAGGTTTAGGAGTTAGACGTACATATGGAGAAGCGGGAGACCAGATATCTCTTTGTAGTTCTTCACTGGGATGTTTTGGCCATCACTGATCTTTCTGTGCCTCAGTTTACCCAGCAGCAGCG